>NW_025765033.1:0-288448 GCF_003918875.1 Haliotis rubra
ATGGTGTGTGCCAATACACAACCTGTGTATCAACCATCAAGGCCTTCCCACCCATGTGCCAGCTCCTACCTGCAGAGGGATGGCAATGGACTTCACCCATAATGACGGTCACTTAGAGATTGACACCTGAACAAGGAAACGCTTGATAGAGAAAGCACTTTCGCAAACTAACATATATGGTGAAAGTTTTACAACAGTTCGATTGTTTTCCCTTGTAGATGTCGGCATGAAGAGAAATAAATAACCAATTTTTTTGATAAAAATATAATCTTTTTAATAAATTTAACAATGGAAAATACACTAAAGTACACATACAAGATCTTATGTTATGAATGTACACTGGTATTTTGATAAGGACTTGTTGTATTTGTATCGAAATAGGAACATTACAAAGCATCATTAAATTGGTTCATTTTTTCAAATTTCTGGGTTATCCAAAGGCACAAACTTCAACTTCATATGTACATCAAATGGATGTAAATTTCATAACCAATTTCATCCAATGCTAATACAAATAACAAGTTCACCATAGAAAACAATCTTTGATGCAATTCAATACGAGAGACGTCTTCCTACATCGGCTAGTGGATTACAGAAGGATCACTAGGTGAATATTGTGTTATTTCCGCTGTGTGATCTTTGACATTTTACGGACACTTCTCTTATCCAGGTCTATGGGCGGGCACTGAGTACTCTTTAGTACTCAGTGGACCTTTAGATAGTGTCACCCCCACTTGCTCTTTCATCACAATGGCCTTGGCTGCGGCGCCAGTTTTGACACCCGTTCATCGGATGTACAGAGACGAGTCAAGTTATGCATGCACCATCAAGGCGGAGTGCAAGGTGAGACCATTCACGAGAGAACTGTTGTTTGATGCTATTGTTGCTACATTTCAAAATATTTCTGGAAAGGATGTTATTTCCATCTGGAATACCAATCAAGGGGGAACATTTTATGTTACCTTTAAGGACAAAAGGAGGGCAAAACTTTTGATTGAGGCCGGGAGAATCTATTACAAGGGAATAGACATCCTTATTACCTCGTATGAAAAAAAGATTCATGAAATAAAAATCCACTGGTTGCATGATGATGTAAAAGAATCCTTCATTAGAAACTTTTTGAAAGGATATGGTGAGATATTGGATATCACCAGAGACACTGTGACACTTTCTGGAAAGGCAACGGTTAGGACTGGAGTGAGAACTGTTCGCATGGTCCTGAATCAAGGTGTGATTGATGATGTTCCTCACATAGTGAGATTAGGAGATGGAATGACCATGTTGCTTGCCATTTTGGGAAGATCTCCCATGTGTCTTCGATGTGGCTTTAAAGGTCACATGAGGAACAATTGTCAGGCACAGCCATACGAGTTCTTTAACCGTGTAATGCAGCGGAGTATCAGAGAGGAGAAAAAGAGGAGGTCTGAAGGAGACAATGTGTCAGAGGAGGTGAGTGAGAATGGTGGAGAAGGTGTAGGTGAAGGTGATGACTCAGAGAATATTTGGCACAAGGAAAATGAACCAGTATGTAATGATGACATGTGCAAGCAGGTAGATGAGGAAATGGAGAAGGTAGATGAGGAAAGGAGAAGGAGAAAGAAGGTGAGAATGTGAACGTGGCTGAATCAAAGCCCAGTACCTCTTCTACAGTGGATGTCATTGCAGCAGTAGCTGCAAGTCTTTCTGATTCTGATTCGCAGTGCCTTAAAGAAATTCATAACCTTATGGATACGAGTGACGATGCTTTTACTGTGCCTACAGAGACAGCTAAGAGAAAGAGTAGGTCCAAAAGTAGGGGAAAAGGTAGGGGAAAGACGAGGCGAGAGTTGAGTAACAGTCCATGTACTCCAAGGCAGGCCAGAGACAGTAGGTCCACTGTTAAATCTTACTCGGATGTGGTGTGTGACACAGGAGGGTCAGAGTTGAGAGTGATCCTGTCTTCTTGATAATAACCTAAGCAATGCCCATCGACTATGAGACAGAAGAATGGATGTAACACAGACTCAGAAAACATATCCTCAAAAGAGGAGGTATATTACATTATTTCTGTTATGTACAATTGTTTCATGCATATCATATAAAATGTATAATGTAACAAAAATCAACTGTAATGGTTTGCTGGATGATTCGTCAAAAATTAATATTTTATCACAGAAATTTAATTCCAGCATTGATGTACTATTTCTACAAGAGACCCATGTATATAATTTAAAATTAGCAAAGTTTTATGAATCAAAATTTAATGGGAAGGGATTCTGGGCTTTTGGATCTAATTTTAGCAGAGGGGTGGGAATAATAGTAAATAATTGTGTTAATTATGCTGTTGATCAGTTTCGTTTAGACGTTGATGGTCGATATATCATATTGGATTTAACAATACAAGGGAAGAAGATACGTTTTTTCAACGTTTATGCACCAAATATTCCAGCTGATAGAGTGGCGTTTTACAATTCATTAAGTAAATATTTAGTTACCAATAGAATTTTAGTAATAGGGGGAGATTTTAACTGTGTCCTTAATGTTAAATTAGATAAAATTGGTGGAAATAAAAAAACTGATCAAGCAGGAAGTAGTATTATTAAAAAATGGGTCTCTGATTTTTCTATATCTGACACATTTCGTTCTTCTTTTCCAGACTTGGTGGCGGTATCTTGGCGAAATTCTACTGGTGTTGGTTCCCGACTTGATAGATTCTATGTAACATCTTCCCTCCTGTCCGCTGTCGAATCTACGAGAATCTCCCCATGCTCATTCTCAGACCATGAATATGTGACGGTAAGAATTAAAGATATTGAAGGCATAGATTTTGGTAACTCTTATTGGAAATGTAATAATAATATTTTCGATGAATCTTTTTAAAATTTTGTTTGGTGGATTTTGTAAAGACACATATACCTACTTTGGATAAAATTGATTTCATATGGTGGGACAATTTTAAAATCAAAATTCAAAAATTTCTAAATTTGATACAAATTACAAGAAAATCTGACCGTCTGTCCCTCCGTAAAAATTTGGAAGCAAAGTATCGTAATCTATGTCACGCAGAATCTTGTCATCCTGGACTTTATATTGATCAAATCCGTGAAACAAAAAACAGCTCAATGATTTGGAAATATTGGAATTTAATGGACATATTATTCGATCAAAAGCTAAAAACATTGAAAATAGTGAAAAGCCTTCTAGTTTACTTTTGCGCAAGGAAGCCAAGAGAGGTAAAAATAAATCGATTTCTTCAATATTAGACCCTTCTGGCGTTTCAGTAAAATCCTCTCAAGATATCATGGGTGTTTTGTTGATTACTATTCTGAACTTTGGCTGAAGAACCCATTGATGATAAAATTTGTAATGAATTTCTTACTGGTCTTCCTCAACTCAATTCGGCTAATTCGGATCTACTAGAAGGTGAAATAACAAAAGATGAAATTATAAAACCCTTAAGGATATGGAGAATGATAAATCTCCAGGTCCAGATGGCCTTACCAAGGAGTTCTATTTGTTTAATTTTGACTTACTTGGTGATGTCTTACTACGTATTGTCCAATTGTGTTTTTCTGAGGGTTCTTTACCCGAATCTTCTAAAACTTCCTATATTACTCTGCTGTGTAAGGATGTTAACAATTCAGAAAATGTTAAAAATTGGCGTCCGATTTCATTATTAAATGTGGATGCAAAATTGATATCAAAAACGTTATGCACACGTTTGGGACAAGTTATTGGTGATATAGTTCATCTTGATCAGTCTTGCGCTATACCAGGTCGGTCTATTCAGGATAATTGTCATTTAATACGCAATGTGCATGATTATGTGGAACAGAAAAATATTCCATGTGCTTTAATCAGTTTAGATCAAGAAAAGGCATTTGATAGGGTCTCCCACGAGTATTTATTTAAAGTACTGGACGCTTTTGGCTTTGGTCCAAATTTCAAAAAGTGGGTCAAAATATTATATACTGACATTTCCAGCTGTGTAATTGTAAATCAGCACATTTCTCGGCCAATTCCGGTAACGAGGTCAGTCAGGCAAGGATGTGGTTTGTCGCCAGCCTTGTATGTTTTATCGCTGGAACCTCTTTTACAAAACATTCGTAAAAATCAAATTATTAAAGGTGTACACCTTCCAGGTACTAATGATTCAGCAAAAATATCTGCATATGCTGATGATGGTCTTGGGTTTTGTACTTCAGATGCTTCAATTCAGAAACTTTTAGAACTTTACAGTATTTATGGGAAAGCATCTGGGTCAAAATTGAATAAGTCCAAAACTAAAGGAATTTTTATTGGGAAATGGAAAAACAGGTCCGACCATCCTTTTGGCATTTCATGGATTGACCAGACAAAAATTGTAGGAATTATTACAGGCAATGAGGTCAGTGAAGATGATCAATTTCATTCTTTACTTACAAAATTTCGTACAGGTTTAAATTTCAGTAAAGGACGCTCCTTATCTATATTTGGTAAAACTGTACTGTGCAATGTTTTGGGGTTATCCAAACTGTGGTACCGTGGAGCAGTAACACCAGTTTCAAATCATTATGTAGATCTCTTTCAGAGGGAGACATTTCGATTTATTTGGCAGTCCAAAGCTGAACCCATTAGGCGCTCCGTTTTGTATCAACATATTTTGGAAGGGGGCTTGGTGTTATTCACATCAAATCAAAATTGCAATCATTTCAACTTCAAAACATGTCCAAAACCTATTGAAAGGTAGTTCAGCAAAATGGACGTTTTTGCAAAATATTGGATAGGGTTATCTTTACGTCAGTACTGTCCTTCTTTTCTATCTCTCCGTATCCCTCACTCTGAGACGATGCCATTATATTATAAACAATGTATTCAGGCCGTTAAATTATTTGAAAAAACCGTTTTGACTCCTAAAGATGCCATTTTGGACTATACTTCTAAAGCATTTTATGAGTGTTTGCTTCAAAAAGTAACTGAAAACAGAGTGGAACGTTTATATCCACAAATCAACTTTAGACTTGTTTGGAAAAATTTACATCTTTCATTTGTGGATCCTTTACTAAAATCTGTTAATTACCGTCTCATCTATGATTCTTTACCTTTAGGCTATAGGCTCTACACTAGAGGTATGTCTGTTTCTCCTGACTGTGTTCTTTGTCGGTCTGCAGTTGAAACTTCAGACCATCTTTTTATTCACTGTCCCTGTTCTATTGTCCTGTGGAATATCGTTTTTCCATGGTTGCGGTACTTATCATCAGGATTAATTAAAAATGTCACGAAATTATTAAATTTGGGGTTATTCCAAAAAATCCAAATCATCAAAAATATTCTGTTTGTGTATATTTATTATCCTTGGTGAAATATTCTATTTGGACTATTAGAAATTTAAACAAATTTGAACGCAAACAGTTAAATGGAAACGATATTGTCTTGCGTTTTATGTCTCTTCTTCAAACACGTATTCGGGTCGATTTCTTTAGACTATCAAAGTCTTCTTTTCCCAATATTGGCTTTCTTCTCCTTTTTCTGTTTCATCAATGCAAATAACCAGTTATGTTTTTCTTTAAGTGCTAAACTGTAAATTATAATTTATTTTATCATATCCAGCTTGCTTATTACATGTATTGTATATAGTTGCATACATATAATGTTGTAATAATAATACATATTATTGAATTGTCTATAATTGTTGTTAATATTAATAACAACTTTGTACATATACAGCAGTATTATATAAATTGTACATTTTATAATATGTAAAGTTTGTACATAGCATCACTGTTTAACATATTTAGATATATATGACAATTCTAACGGATTATCTCTTGCAATATGCCTTCATTGTTAACTATTATAATAATACCACTATTGTAATATATGTATTTCTTTCCATGATGTTCATTTTGGCAAATAGGCCGTCATTTTGTCTTCTGTGCCTATTATAAATGTAATGCATGTAAGATTATGCTATAAAGTTACAAATGTAATGCTGCATTAATTAGTTCTGCTTTATGTCCCTGTTTCGCATGTTTTCAACTGTTATATGACTGTATAAATTGATAAATGCATGGTATAAATATTGATATCTACTTTATTTCTTATAATTAGATTAATAATAACTGGGAAAAATGTCCATATTAGAATATTAGGTCCCGATTTATGGCCCACTTCCCTCTTTCCTCTGTAGTTCTTTTATTGTTAAAATTGTCATCCCAAAACTCTGTGATAACTTTTATTTTAAGGGATGATAATAATGAGCACTGTCTGCAAATGTAAGTACCTGTATTAATAAATATTTTATTCAAACGAAAAAAAATTTGATTATCATTTTGGAATAACATAGCTTAAAATGAGTGAAGTTTCATAAATAAAATATATGTACTTGATAATTCCATTTACTAAGAGTAAGAATACATCCAGTTTAAATTTGTGTTGTATTTACTAACATTGTCTTCATATTTCTCTTATAAATCATTTGCATGTATATCTACAAAATCCTTCAGATATGCCTGCAGACCATGGATGGTCACCCCCCTGAGCCACCCCCAGACACAGGGAGAGGAGAGATTTAAACAAGGAACACAGTGGAAAGAGCTTTTGGCCTAATGAAGTCTCGGTTTCGGTTAGTTCGATTATCATAATGAAAATAATATTTCAGAATAAGAAAAATAAATAATTAAAAATATATAATCTCACGGTGTTAAACACAAAGATTAAAAGTTCATTTATATCAAAACTGAAGGCATGAATCTGTCATTTACTTACAAAGAATTAAACCATTTTGCAAAATGAAGTTTAAGATAAAGTATGAAAATACTGGAAAAATTATCCATATATTTATTGTCTGATAGAGTAAGGAGACTATCTTTTTACAGATATAGCGCCAAAACCTATAAAGGGAACTTTCAATCACTGAGGTATCGATAAATTGATATAGCTTTAACATGAATGTAGTAGGTTCTCTTTAATTATTAGATGCCTACACAAGTCAACGGGCTGCCTGCCTTTCAAACCAGACAAGTGTCATCAGCTCGTGTATGGTGTGTGCCAGCTACACAACCTGTGTATCAACCATCGCCTTCCACCCATGCCAGCCCTACCTGCAGAGGATGGCAATGACCAGCCATATGACGGTCCACTTAGAGATGGACACCAGACAAGGAAACGCTTGATAGAAAGCACTTTCAACTAACATATATGGTAAGTTTTTACAACAGTTCATTTGTTTTCCTTGTAGATGTCGGCATGAAGAGAAATAAATAACCAATTTTTTGATAAAAATATAATCTTTTAATAAATTTAACAATGGAAAATACACTAAGTACATACATCTTATGTTATGAATGTACACTGGTATTTTGATAAGGACTTGTTGTATTTGTAAATAGGAACATTGCAAAGCATCATTAAATTGGTTCATTTTTTCAAATTTCTGGGTTATCCAAAGGCACAAACTTCAACTTCATATGTACATCAAATGAATGTGTAAATTTCATAACCAATTTCATCCAAACATTTTATTTAAGTAAATTTAGTATCATTAAAATGTCAAAATATATACATTTTTCAATCTTCTTAATTAATTTCAAGGATATATTTCAGAATATGATAAGAGAATTCAATGCCATAACAAGTTCACCATATGAATAATCAAAATACATTTGTACCTCACATACATTGCAAGTTTGTCAATTGCCAATATCATGAATTATTGGAGCAACGTAAAATTATATCTAGTAATCAATCATAACATTATTCTGCAGATAAGGAAAATAGGACTTAGATGATAAATGTCATCAAAAGACACCACTGAACCATCTGTGGAATGTTTCAGTAAAATATTCAGTAAAATAACAGTTGATGTTTGAGATATGCATGGCATAAACAATGGGACGGATTGAGTGAAAAACAATTTTAGGGACATGTATACCAACTCCTGTGCAAGTGGTGGTACAATAAATAGATTCATTTTCACAAAACCATTATATCAGCAGACACATGGAAGTTTTATTCAGTATTTTAGCCCATATGACCTATTACAGTACACTTGTAGATGTTTTACACTGTACAGTATAGTTAAAATAGAAATATATATACATAAATGAACTTCTATTTGCAAAAATAATATTAGATTGATATTTCTTGAGTTTAATAAGTTTTCCATTAGTTGATCATCTTTGTACAAAGTTGTGAACATAGGGAGGTATCTGTTTCTAAGAAAATTAAAACTTTTACAAATGAAAAGTTCATGACACTCATCCTTGACATTGCCTTCATGACAATAATGACATAAACTATTATTGTTATCATGTACATTTCTCTTTCTAAGATTTAAGCCATGAAATTTTGATAATGATATTTGTTATGTAACATATGTTTTATTTAGGATTACTCTTTCTTAGTGTATTAATAATATTTTCCTAAAGTTCTAGCCTGCAGTTAAGGTACATATTTTTCTGTAACAACAAATGATTTCATACAAATTATTAACAACCAATGGTACTTGATAATTTAACAGGACAACTCGAACAAGCTTGAACTACTCACATCCCCAACATATGACAATATGGATTAAGTTCACTTCATTGTAAGAATTTCTTAATAGCAAAGTATTGTATATACATTCAAGAGTCAAATGTGATGATCGGCGAGATGCACATGGGAGTTACATTCTGATCTGCCTGTTTTCTCATCAGCCGCAATTCATTGAGTATTTCTTTTTCAACTTGCAGGCGCTCTCTGTCGATCTGCAAGCGTTCCCGCATGATGGCCACCTTCTCCCTCTCAAGCTGCACCACTTCAGCTGCCTGGGCTGCACTATCTTCTAAAAAACAAACAACAATCATGTCATATCCACAATAAATTTCAACAATTTCAGATACAAACATTGTTTTGTTTTTCTTTTTGTATTTTTTACTATAAAGGAACTTACTTGCAATACTCATTGATTGCATTGTACCTTGTGTAAAGTTGAACTGGTATATCACATTGTTAACATATGAGACAATTTCATCTTTGAAAAAACTTATCATACAATCATTACGAAATATTACTCATTGACATTACAAAGGTTAATAATTACCATGTGTATGAACTTTTGTCTTTTGTTTCTTACTCCCAGGTCTTGAAACTACAAAGAAAATTCACAATATAATTGTTTCAAGGATATATTGCAGAATTTGAATGTAATAACATTAAATTGTTTTTTTGACTGCATCAAATTATAAATGCAGTACGTATACATAATTCTTCCATTACTATAAGAAAATAGTATTGAACTGGAACTTGGAAATCTGGAAGTTAAATCTTGGAATTTATTAAAATGTTAAGTATTTATAGACTGATAAACATTGTATTTGTCAAGAATGGACATATTTTCTATTTATTTTCATTGTAATATCACTGATCTCTCATTGAGTGACGTAGTAAGTGATATCACACTGAAAACACCAAATATCATCATATATTAGTCTGAGGTATATTGTCTAATTTTGCACACCAAATCTAAACGAGATAAATCTATAATTATCATGATTTGCTTTGATGTGATATTATTACCTATGACTGGTGACAATTGGAACGATGCTGGTGGATCATGCGGTGTTGGTGGTGCTGCTTGTCGAGGTAGAGTGCAGGACAGGAGGATAGGTGATGTCCGGGCAGAGTGGACATTCAAATTGTTGCTGCTAGTTGAAGTCGAGGGAACAGCTGCATCACACAACACACTACCCAATCCTGAGAAGGCTGGAAATTAATGTTTTATATGTCAGAATACCTTTGCAAGTATATTCTTTAACAAAATATATAAATTTATTTGGAATATTAAAAAAGTACACATGACACTTAGACAAAGAGGTAAGTTCCTGGTTTGCAAATATTTTAGGGGACAACTTATCATTATGCAATTTATGCTATAGGCCCCCCATACTGTCACTTATACAAAACATTAATTTCACACATTACTTGGTGATCACTTGTATATCATAAGTGTTTTATGATAACGGATGAATACCTGACAAGTCTTCACTATCCAACCCCTGTGCAACCATTGATTTGTACTGATGGAATGAGGGACACCACCTGTAAAAATTAAATGAACTTTTCAGTAATTAAACAAAAGCATAAATTTGATTATACATAGACACATTGTTACAGGTGTGACAATGCAAAATTTAACTTGAGACATGTGCAGGTATACAGTACAAAAAGTGACTGTACCATGATACTGAAAATATCATTGATTTATACATTCTCATATCAACAACATCCAGTAATAAACAAGTTTTAAATTCATAATTTTATAATTTCATTACTTAAGTTTCCTCATACAAATATAGATTTATGCAATATACCTTATACTCAAAGTCACTCAGTGGAGATGGTGATGGCCCTCCGCCTGTCTGGAATATAGCCTTCTTTAGGCTAGTGGCTTTCCTCCTTGAGTCACTCCTGTTACAGATTAAAGTACATTATATCAAATTATTTCCATCTTTAAGATCATTTAGATTCAAATAACACTGACCTTGATAAATTCATTTCTTTGAAGAAAATTATCAGCCTGAAACTGAATTATTGTAAAAGTAAATATGTACATTTTCAATTTTAGTAGATTTTAAGGTTCTCACAAAGATGTTATTTTAATAAATAAAATTATCCTTTTGGAAGTTAGTTCTTTGTTTCAGCTTGTTTGTCAAAGTTAAAGCCCCAGTATTGAAGGCATCCTTATAATATTGTCCATTGTATTATGTATTTTCGTTCAAAGAAATTGGAGATTAGCAACAGTATACATTTTCTTAAACCACTCACTACACTTGATGTAAAAAACAATGTTTCCAATTTTTCCCATCACCCCATTGGCGGCCATCTTGGATTTCAAAATGGCCGCCACATTCAATAATGTGCCACCCTTTTTTTTCACTTTTAAGTACAATTCTGGTTCTATTTTCAGTATATATTTGAAGCTTTTATGCTGTTAAGGATTACTTGTATGCACCCCAGTATCAAAGACACTGTTAATGTGTATACATGAAGGGGAAATGTGTTATTATATACAAAATCTTACTTTAGAGTGGTCCATTTTTTTTCACATCCTCTGATGAGCGGATAGAGGACCCGCAAGCACTGACTCTGAGAAAAAAATACAATAGGATTTCAACATTCAATGTGTACTTCACTGCAGACATTCTAATCTTTTCTTATCAGTTATGAAAACTTTAGTAGCATGTAATATACTGTTAAACAGTATAATTTATTATCAAAAGAATAGATTGAATAAAATCATATCAGTACTCAGAGCTCATGATAAAATATCTAATGTCTTTCTGAAATTCACTCATCAAAATATTGTGATCAATAACATTAGCCATTTCTGTGGGATTGCTAAAAATATAATCAGATAAAGTTATTTTGGATTATTTTTCGAGAGGAGAAATTGCAATATGTACATGCCTGTGAAAACAATAATTTTGACTAAAATGACCAACAGAGCCAATGAGTCCTACTTTGACATTGCATTGTTTACATTTACGAGCTGATCGCGATCAATAAATTGAATAATTAGATTCACCTGTTTGATATGTACTTCCAAATCTGTTGCTTCTTGCTGTTGGTCACAAGTGATGAAAATGAGCTAAATAAATTAGACTTATGGTTCTCCACCTCATCAACTAAACAATACATCTCGTTCCGAGTCCAGTTGACTTTTCTCGCTTTCTTTTCTGCGGTCGCCATCTCGCTTGAGCTTGACATTTTCACGTCTGCTCGGGGATTTCCCAAAAAGCTGTGACGTCATATGGGAAATCCCTTCGCTTTTCTATCTCACCGACTGAAGAGCTCGCTATCCAAGTTAGGACAGGGATAGGATCGTTTCGAGAATGGGTCTTATCTTAAAGTTAGGATGTCCTAACTTCTGTCCTAACTAGTTAGGATCTGTCTTAGCTGGGACACTTTCGAGAATAGGATACTATATCTCATAGCGTGTGTGACCGGGGCTATGTACTCAGACATTCCCTGATACTGTTTCGTTAAAAACCTCCTTTCAACCTCACCCATTAACCCTCCTTTCTCCCACCCTCCCCACTCACCGATGTAGCGTCCCCTGGCTTCGTCCCCGAGCCCCTCTCCCGACCCCCTGAGTGTTTTCACCCCGTTCTGGGCTTCTTTTGTCCTTGTCGAAGTCGTCTCATGCATACCCGCGACGTGATATGTTACTTACTCTGTTATGGTGTGCTGAAAGTCTGTCCCCGGGTACCCTCTCCCATTTACACATTAACATTTCTTTCTAACAATCTATCAGCATGCTTGTCGTTGGATAGTATATCTCACAGCGTGTGTGACCAGGGGCTATGCACTCAGACATTCTCTAACACTGTTTCGTTAAAAACCTCCTATCAACCTCACCCATTAACCCTCCTTTCTCCCACCCTCCCCACTCACCGATGTAGCGTCCCCTGGCTTCGTCCCCGAGCCCCTCTTCCGAGCCCCTGAGTGTTTTCACCCCGTTCTGGGCCCGCCCTGACCACGGCGAGACGCTCCCTGCCCCAGTCACCATCACCTATGTCGACTATTACCCTGTCCCAAGTGACGACGACAGTGACTACTGGGTCTATGAGGATGAGGACGACGACAGCTGGAGAGTGGCTGCCTTCTTTAGGAGAGTATTCTCGTAGATTCCTCATCCAGAGTGTGCATGTGTGCGCGCGCGCGCGCGTGTGTGCATAGGTGTAAACGTGTATGTGTGATTCGATGTATTTGTGCAAGAGTGCATGTTGTGTGATTGGGTGTGCATGTGAGTGTATGCGATTTGCATGTGCATTTGAATGCAGATGAGAGAGATAGTGTTTTTCATGTGACAGAGCGTGTTATAGATGTGTGATTGGGTGTATGTGTGAGAGGATGTGTGTGAGAGAGAGAGAGAGGGGGGTTAGAGAGAATATGTTTTCATGGGCCATTTAGTGTGATTGTGAATGCGTGATGATGAGTTTTGCATGTATGTTCGTGTGTAAGTGTTTTGTGTGAGATGATGTGTTTTGGTGCTCGTCTGGTATACCATTTCCCATTTTTGGTCTCTTTTGGCTACACCCTTTTGGCTTATTTCAGGACACACCCTTTCGATCAAGTATATTTTGGCTTACCTTTTGACTGACATTTCTAAGTTTATTTCTCTTCTAATAAGAGAATTGATCTTCCCTCAGCACTTGCCATTCTATTTCTTGATTATATGTAAATAAATATTAATGAATGGTATACACATGAGTCTGTTTTCCTTCCTTGATTGGATCAATTCCAATTCTTAGCTAGGTGACAGCAACACAGCAGGAGAGGCAGCCGAAGCAAGCCTATTTTTGAAATATCTTGGAGTTGCTATAAGAGTAAACTAATTACAAATGAAGATAATGAAGGGTCATTTGCTCTATCCCGCTGTGTTGCTGTCACCCAGATGAGTGTATTACACGTTTTTTGTGATGGAAATCACGAAGTCTGTACTCGTGTGTAGCCATGGCTACAAACCTGATGTCGGATGACTGGATATTTTACGATGGCTTCACTTGCTATACGTTACATGCACACGGGAATAATCGAGAGTAGTCTCCCCATTGCTCAGTGTAGCTGTTTAACCGCCCCTTGTTCTGTGGATGTTTATACACGTTCTGAGACTGGCAGAGGGGATTTCCTCCTCGCCTAATGCTCATTTTCAATCCAGGTAATAGACATAATAATAAGTGCCTTGTATGATACTTGGACAGGATTGGTGCCCTTTACTTCGAGGTCAAATATGGGCTACAATACACAATATCAGCGATGTGAGTGAGTGAGGTAGATCAGGTTCACTGACCAACTCCATGCACGGACAACCCGTGCTGACTGTCACAACAGGTCGATCATTACGAGCAATGCAGGTTACACTATGTCTTATAACTAGACGCACCGCTATCTAATCGCGCGAGCAGGTTAATTAGCTTTAATTTACTGTGTATTTGGAGGGAACGGATGGACCAGTCTCTTGTCCAGCTTGCTCGCGGCCCTATGCACAAGGGAGACTACCCTTGTCAGCTTATTAGCGCGCGTTTATCAGCCAGGCAGGCCTCAGACCACAATTATTTTCCTTCTTTGCTATCTACAGTGACATGCCAGTGCACCATAATTAATATCGGTCGTAGGCTGTTCTCCTGTTGCATGCTGACCAACCTTCCACTTGTCATTTAACCGGCAAAATATGGGCCTGGATCGACCATGTCAATTTTGCTGTATCCACTGTAAACAATGGTCACGGGAAGTTACGAGCCGAAACACACTAGACAGCCTTGAACTTGGGGTCAAATCAAGGAAGGCTGGTGTCAATACCATGTGTAGATTGTGGACCCAAAAAATTTTGCAATAAAGTACAATGTCTTACCTTTCATTTAAGCTATCACAAGTCACCCTGAAAAAATTAGCACAAACAGAACAGCCCATTTAAACAAGGCACTATATTCTCATATTTTCCTTCCGGGTCATGGTAAAACTTAAGGGGGGTAACTGTGGTCTGAGGCCTGTGTCCGAGGCGAAGTGCGCCGCTTGTCTTTCCGCAGCAATTAGTGCCGCTACCGGCATCCTTAAACGTACACCACGCCCTACACACCACCAGACAGTCCCCACGTCAGATGAATGGACATTGTCAGCAACTACCTACATTCACCAGTTTGCCAGTTAATACTCGTTGTTCAAACAAACACAACATGCACTTCTTTTTATCACCGACGGGAACCATGACAACGGCCTTCAAAGCAGGATCTGCTTCCTTTTGTTCTGGCGTTTGATTTCAGCCGTCAGTAAGTCCAGTGTCCATGACAAGAAATGGTCCCCGTCAAGAAATTATGTCCTCTGTATTTCAGCTTCACGCAGATGTCTTTAATCCCGAAGTACATCTATCCATTATTGCTGGCACAACAAGCATATAGACTACAACTTCTCTGTCGGAGATAAACATAAGTGAATTAGCGAAAAGGGAATCGGAAGACTTGCACTTTTCTGACTGAAAACGAATCCTTAACCTTCTCCTTATTAGCACTAATCTTTACACGGTTTCAGAGAGTTAATAGTGTGTTTTCAACATCTAACAGGTACGGCGTTTTCGTGAACTACGGTATGTCCGGTGTTTGAACATATAGGCATTGATTTAAAACCTTAAAGTCGCCAGTGGTATTTGGCCCCATGACATGCAGCCATGGCCGGCTGTTTGACGTTGCCGAAAACATTCGATGACGCCTCGTTCTGACTTCGTCTCTATGTAGTTACCGTTGTCGTTGCCAACGGTCCCTCTGTTTTTTAACAGAATCGCCATTGCTCTTACTACCTATCGCTCTGCATTTCGTTGACTACAGCATCGTTCCGAGTTCTGCTACTGACAAGATGTTTACAAGGCTGCATATTCAAGGTATTTAAGCAGACATTCATTGTATTTTAAAGTGTTAAGAGCGTACATTAGTACTGAAATCGGCCATAGTTTGACAGTAACGGTGTGGATGCTACTGGCCGCCATTTGCAATTTTGGGGAAATTTAGAAATGTTGATCTTTCTAATGTCTTTCTACAAGTAAATTGAGAGCTGTCGGTATTTATGTACTATGGCGGATGTTGTTACATGACAATAGATGTTTTTAGTATATTTAAGACGTGGATTTGGTATATTGTTTCTTTAAACATTTCTTTTCAACTATGCGGAGTATAGTAGCATTACTAATAGATGGATTGTATATCAAAACAATGATTAAATGCCCAGATGAATTCCTCTAACGCATTTTCGAGGCCTATGCTTGTCCCCAAAGACTCTCTATTTTCTTGCTATCGTTTCAACGGCCTCAAAAACATTTTGGTTCCACTGTACATGTATTTGGTGTGTCTATAAATGGGTTGTTTGTGTTATTTTCAGCACGGGAAGACATGATACGGTATCACGTCACTCCTGCTGCTAGTCTATGGCCGTCGCTGGATGAGGAATCCGACTGTGTATGTATTTTCTCGACATGACCTTCAGACTGGTCCGAAAGCTTGCTTCTTTTCTCCTTGTCGAAGTCGTCTCATGCATACCCGCGACGTGATATGTTACTTACTCTGTTATGGTGTGCTGAAAGTCTGTCCCCGGGTACCCTCTCCCATTTACACATTAACATTTCTTTCTAACAATCTATCAGCATGCTTGTCGTTGGATAGTATATCTCACAGCGTGTGTGACCAGGGGCTATGCACTCAGACATTCTCTAACACTGTTTCGTTAAAAAACCTCCTATCAACCTCACCCATTAACCCTCCTTTCTCCCACCCTCCCCACTCACCGATGTAGCGTCCCCTGGCTTCGTCCCCGAGCCCCTCTTCCGACCCCCTGAGTGTTTTCACCCCGTTCTGGGCCCGCCCTGACCACGGCGAGACGCTCCCTGCCCCAGTCACCATCACCTATGTCGACTATTACCCTGTCCCAAGTGACGACGACAGTGACTACTGGGTCTATGAGGATGAGGACGACGACAGCTTCGTGGAGGATATTCACCCCGTTAGGAAGGCGCTGAGGAGAGTGGCTGCCTTCTTTAGGAGAGTATTCTCGTAGATTCCTCATCCAGTGTGCGTGTGTGTATGTGTATGTGTGTAAGTGTGTGTGCGCGCGTGTATGTGTGCATAAGGGTAGACGTGTATGTGTGATTCGATGTATCTGTGTATGTGTGCAAGAGTGCATGTTGTGTGATTGAGTGTGCATGTGAGAGTATGCGATTTGCATGTGCATTTGAATGCAGATAAGAGAGATAGTGTTTTTCATGTGACAGGGCGTGTTACTGATGTGTGATTGGGTGTATGTGTGAGTGTGTGAGAGACGATGTGTGTGAGAGAGAGAGAGAGAGAGAGAGAGGGGTGGGCGGGTGGGAAGGGAGTGTGTTTTCATGGGCTATTTAGTGTGAGGGCGAATGCGTGATGATGAGTTTTGCATGTATGTTCGTGTGTAAGTGGTTTTTGTGAGATTATGTGTTTTGGTGCTCGTCTGGTATACCATTTCCCATTTTGGGTCTCTTTGGCTACACCCTTTTGGCTTATTTCAGGACACACCCTTCGATCAAGTATATTTTGGCTTACCTTTTGACTGACATTTCTAAGTTTATTTCTCTTACTAATAAGAGAATTGATCTTCTTTGGCCCCGATTTGGATACTTTCTTTCAGCACTTGCCATTCTATTTCTTGATTATATGTAAATAAATATTAATGAATGGTATACACATGAGTCTGTTTTCCTTCCTTCATTGGATCAATTCCAATTCTTAGCTAGGTGACAGCAACACAGCAGGAGAGGCAGCCGAAGCAAGCCTATTTTTGAAATATCTGGAGTTGCTATAAGAGTAAACTAATTACAAATGAAGATAATGAAGGGTCATTTGCTCTATCCCGCTGTGTTGCTGTCACCCAGATGAGTGTATTACACGTTTTTTGTGATGGAAATCACGAAGTCTGTACTCGTGTGTAGCCATGGCTACAAACCTGATGTCGGATGACTGGATATTTTACGATGGCTTCACTTGCTATACGTTACATGCACACGGGAATAATCGAGAGTAGTCTCCCATTGCTCAGTGTAGCTGTTTAACCGCTCCCTTGTTCTGTGGATGTTTATACACGTTCTGAGACTGGCAGAGGGGATTTCCTCCTCGCCTAATGCTCATTTTCAATCCAGGTAATAGACATAATAATAAGTGCCTTGTATGATACTTGGACAGGATTGGTGCCCTTTACTTCGAGGTCAAATATGGGCTACAATACACAATATCAGCGTGTGAGTGAGTGAGGTAGATCAGGTTCACTGACCAACTCCATGCACGGACAACCCGTGCTGACTGTCACAACAGGTCGATCATTACGAGCAATGCAGGTTACACTATGTCTTATAACTAGACGCACCGCTATCTAATCGCGCGAGCAGGTTAATTAGCTTTAATTTACTGTGTATTTGGGAACGGATGGACCAGTCTCTTGTCCAGCTTGCTCGCGGCCTATGCACAAGGGGAGACTACCCTTGTCAGCTTATTAGCGCGTTTATCAGCCAGGCAGGCCTCAGACCACAATTATTTTCCTTCTTTGCTATCTACAGTGACATGCCAGTGCACCATAATTAATATCGGTCGTAGGCTGTTCTCCTGTTGCATGCTGACCAACCTTCCACTTGTCACTTAACCGGCAAAATATGGGCCTGGATCGACCATGTCAATTTTGCTGTATCCACTGTAAACAATGGTCACGGGAAGTTACGAGCCGAAACACACTAGACAGCCTTGAACTTGGGGTCAAATCAAGGAAGGCTGGTGTCAATATCATGTGTAGATTGGGGACCCAAAAACATTGCAATAAAGTACAATGTCTTACCTTTCATTTAAGCTATCACAAGTCACCCTGAAAAAATTAGCACAAACAGAACAGCCCATTTAAACAAGGCACTATATTCTCATATTTTCCTTCCGGGTCATGGTAAAACTTAAGGGGGGTAACTGTGCTCTGAGGCCTGTGTCCGAGGCGAAGTGCGCCGCTTGTCTTTCCGCAGCAATTAGTGCCGCTACCGGCATCCTTAAACGTACACCACGCCCTACACACCACCAGACAGTCCCCACGTCAGATGAATGGACATTGTCAGCAACTACCTACATTCACCAGTTTGCCAGTTAATACTCGTTGTTCAAACAAACACAACATGCACTTCTTTTTATCACCGACGGGAACCATGACAACGGCCTTCAAAGCAGGATCTGCTTCCTTTTGTTCTGGCGTTTGATTTCAGCCGTCAGTAAGTCCAGTGTCCATGACAAGAAATGGTCCCCGTCAAGAAATTATGTCCTCTGTATTTCAGCTTCACGCAGATGTCTTTAATCCCGAAGTACATCTATCCATTATTGCTGGCACAACAAGCATATAGACTACAACTTCTCTGTCGGAGATAAACATATGTGAATTAGCGAAAAGGGAATCGGAAGACTTGCACTTTTCTGACTGAAAACGAATCCTTAACCTTCTCCTTATTAGCACTAATCTTTACACGGTTTCAGAGAGTTAATAGTGTGTTTTCAACATCTAACAGGTACGGCGTTTTCGTGAACTACGGTATGTCCGGTGTTTGAACATATAGGCATTGATTTAAAACCTTAAAGTCGCCAGGTATTTGGCCCCATGACATGCAGCCATGGCCGGCTGTTTGACGTTGCCGAAAACATTCGATGACGCCTCGTTCTGACTTCGTCTCTATGTAGTTACCGTTGTCGTTGCCAACGGTCCCCTCTGTTTTTAACAGAATCGCCATTGCTCTTACTACCTATCGCTCTGCATTTCGTTGACTACAGCATCGTTCCGAGTTCTGCTACTGACAAGATGTTTACAAGGCTGCATATTCAAGGTATTTAAGCAGACATTCATTGTATTTTAAAGTGTTAAGAGCGTACATTAGTACTGAAATCGGCCATAGTTTGACAGTAACGGTGTGGATGCTACTGGCCGCCATTTGCAATTTTGGGGAAATTTAGAAATGTTGATCTTTCTAATGTCTTTCTACAAGTAAATTGAGAGCTGTCGGTATTTATGTACTATGGCGGATGTTGTTACATGACAATAGATGTTTTTAGTATATTTAAGACGTGGATTTGGTATATTGTTTCTTTAAACATTTCTTTTCAACTATGCGGAGTATAGTAGCATTACTAATAGATGGATTGTATATCAAAACAATGATTAAATGCCCAGATGAATTCCTCTAACGCATTTTCGAGGCCTATACTTGTCCCAAAAGACTCTCTATTTTCTTGCTATCGTTTCATCGGCCTCAAAAACATTTTGGTTCCACTGTACATGTATTTGGTGTGTCTATAAATGGGTTGTTTGTGTTATTTTCAGCACGGGAAGACATGATACGGTATCACGTCACTCCTGCTGCTAGTCTATGGCCGTCGCTGGATGAGGAATCCGACTGTGTATGTATTTTCTCGACATGACCTTCAGACTGGTCCGAAAAGCTTGCTTCTTTTTGTCCTTGTCGAAGTCGTCTCATGCATACCCGTGACGTGATATGTTACTTACTCTGTTATGGTGTGCTGAAAGTCTGTCCCCGGGTACCCTCTCCCATTTACACATTAACATTTCTTTCTAACAATCTATCAGCATGCTTGTCGTTGGATAGTATATCTCACAGCGTGTGTGACCAGGGGCTATGCACTCAGACATTCTCTAACACTGTTTCGTTAAAAACCTCCTATCAACCTCACCCATTAACCCTCCTTTCTCCCACCCTCCCCACTCACCGATGTAGCGTCCCCTGGCTTCGTCCCCGAGCCCCTCTCCCGACCCCCCTGAGTGTTTTCACCCCGTTCTGGGCCCGCCCTGACCACGGCGAGACGCTCCCTGCCCCAGTCACCATCACCTATGTCGACTATTACCCTGTCCCAAGTGACGACGACAGTGACTACTGGGTCTATGAGGATGAGGACGACGACAGCTTCGTGGAGGATATTCACCCCGTTAGGAAGGCGCTGAGGAGAGTGGCTGCCTTCTTTAGGAGAGTATTCTCGTAGATTCCTCATCCAGTGTGCGTGTGTGTGTATGTATGTGTGTAAGTGTGTGTGCGCGTGTATGTGTGCATAAGGGTAGACGTGTATGTGTGATTCGATGTATCTGTGTATGTGTGCAAGAGTGCATGTTGTGTGATTGAGTGTGCATGTGAGAGTATGCGATTTGCATGTGCATTTGAATGCAGATGAGAGAGATAGTGTTTTTCATGTGACAGGGCGTGTTACTGATGTGTGATTGGGTGTATGTGTGAGAGTGTGAGAGACGATGTGTGTGAGAGAGAGAGAAAGAGAGAGAGAGAGAGAGGGGTGGGCGGGTGGGAAGGAGTGTGTTTTCATGGGCTATTTAGTGTGAGGGCGAATGCGTGATGATGAGTTTTGCATGTATGTTCGTGTGTAAGTGGGTTTTTGTGAGATTATGTGTTTTGGTGCTCGTCTGGTATACCATTTCCCATTTTGGGTCTCTTTTGGCTACACCCTTTGGCTTATTTCAGGACACACCCTTTCGATCAAGTATATTTTGGCTTACCTTTGACTGACATTTCTAAGTTTATTTCTCTTACTAATAAGAGAATTGATCTTCTCTTTTGGCCCCGATTTGGATACTTTCTTTCAGCACTTGCCATTCTATTTCTTGATTATATGTAAATAAATATTAATGAATGGTATACACATGAGTCTGTTTTCCTTCCTTCATTGGATCAATTCCAATTCTTAGCTAGGTGACAGCAACACAGCAGGAGAGGCAGCCGAAGCAAGCCTATTTTTGAAATATCTTGGAGTTGCTATAAGAGTAAACTAATTACAAATGAAGATTAAAGTTGCAGGCAACATTGACGGCTCCTTGGCTTGGATCATTTCTAAACATTTGGTACCTGATGTCGAAAGCAGTAAAGGTTATAGCTGATATGGATCGTATCATTGTCAGTAATGAGAAATACTTCAGGAGCCGATTTTACTAGCGCTTACTTCAGCTAGACCAGAGTTACCCCCCTTAGACCACAGCTAGAACTTTTACCCTGACCCGGAACGTTCAATCACTGACAATCTTTAAAAACTGCCTAAAGACCTCCACTGCAGTGTAGTTTAATTTTGTGCAGCGCTAGCTCTCGTCATTGTCAACTGAAATCGACATCATCTCCCCATATCTGCACGTGGACCACGCTTTGCAGTGGTAGTCTCTTTATAGCAGATATCGTCCCTGCACTTTCCTTCAGACTGTCGCATGTTTTGCACGGGTAATCTGCCGTGCTCGTGCTGTAAATGTCGATGAAACTTATGATACATTCGGCAATGTATCCCTGGGCCGTCGGTGATATAAAGAAGTCCCTATTTCGTTAAATCTGCCCAAACTTTGGGTTTTTGAATGTAAGTATTATTTATGATGACTGGTACGTTGTTGAAAGTCTGTTTGCGTCATATTTAGCGTGTTCAGCCTGGAGTTGTGGGTGAGTTTGTTTGGTAATTTTTCTTTCATTTGGGGCACGTCTCAAACAGTTTTTTCCCTTTTCCCCTGCATTTGTGCAATTTTCAATGCCATATGGCCGACAAACGATCAAACTTTTGATATGCATGTAAGAACACGAAATGTTAAGCATCTTCTGTTGATGCATACCTGCCAAGTTTTACTGCCTTCTGTGCAGAACTTGAGCAGCTATGCTGTTTAGAATGTAGTATCATCAGAATCTGACGAAATCCAATATGGCCGCCAAGCAATACACATTTTGACATGCACCCAAGAACAAAAATGTTCAACACACTTAGTTACTACGCACTGCCAGATTCTAGCTGCATAGTTGCGAAAGTAATGATGCTGCGATTTTTGAAAATACATTTTAGTACAAAATAAACAACAGAAGCAAACATCTAGATATCCGTAGCTAATCAAGATATCGCAACATAGCTTATGGGCATTAATATTTGAGGTATATGTTGTACATCTGCACATTTACAGCGTTCTGCAGTTCATACATTCAGAGTTATGGCTTGCGAAAAATGCCTACCCTACAAAATCTGCACATTTCCGATAAACATCTTCAATCCAATATGGCCGCCGCATCACGTGACTTTTGACATAGGACCAAGAACAGAAAATGTTCAACAACCAAAGGCCACTTCAGAACAAGCGTTTAAAGTGTTGTATGTGCTAAGTTTGGTTTGGCACAAAATGGCAAAGAAGCCCGTGAAAGTTTTTGAAGACAACTTTTTGCCGAAAAGTAGCGTCCAATATGGCGGCCATCATATAAACATAGGCACATTTGACGATGCTACTGTGTAGAAACATGCATAGACACAAAGTATGCAACGTTTGAAAGCCGTAGCCCTTGTAGTTTTAGTGCAGCACATTTTGGGAGGTATGCAGTCAGGATTTTGCTGAAAAACATCACCAAAAACTTCAATCCCAAATAGCGTCCAAACGGTGCATTTTAGCGACTTGAGCCGTCCAGGCGAAATTGTAGGCATTTTGATTGCGCATCTGCTCCAGAACTTTGGCAAACATTGGAGCATTAGTTTTGGAGATATTTGCATTTGCGTTTGAAATTTTTGAATTAATTTTGAATTATCTGCCCTTTGCTATTGGGCCTACAGCCTACAGATTTTAAAGCGCGATATGTACACCTCGGTGGGCATCTGGGTGATTTTTTTCAAGGCATTCTGTCCAGCGGTGCTCTCTGTAGCTCTGGTACAAAATACGGCGGAAGAATAAATAATAATAATAATAAAAACATTAACGATTACAATAGGTCTCCTGCCTAAAGGCAAAGGAGCCCTAATAATGAAGGGTCATTTGCTCTATCCCGATGTGTTGCTGTCACCCAGATGAGTGTATTACACTTTTTTTGTGATGGAAATCACGAAGTCTGTACTCGTGTGTAGCCATGGCTACAAACCTGATGTCGGATGACTGGCTATTTTACGATGGCTTCACTTGCTATACGTTACATGCACACGGGAATAATCGAGAGTAGTCTCCCATTGCTCAGTGTAGCTGTTTAACCGCCCCCTTGTTCTGTGGATGTTTATACACGTTCTGAGACTGGCAGAGGGGATTTCCTCCTCGCCTAATGCTCATTTTCAATCCAGGTAATAGACATTATAATAAGTGCCTTGTATGATACTTGGACAGGATTGGTGCCCTTTACTTCGAGGTTAGGTATGGGCTACAATATCTGATCAAGAAAACCAAATGGCGTTTAGATAAGAACATAGATCAGACCTACAAGTACTGCCAGTTTGACCTGGTCTGGTCTACGCTTTAAATTTAGACAGGGAAATCGCAATGCTCTATGCACATACGTGCGTAAATGTCCAAAATCAGTGAGTGAGTGAGTGAATGAGTATAGTAAACCCTTAGCGATAAGTTCACCATGTCACCTCGTTGAACAGAAAGAAGTCCCATAGACTTCTATAGTAGCGTTATAATTTATTATTTTTAAATCCTCCAGGCTGTCAACAACCATTCCACGTAGTAGGCATGTACACATGGGTACAGTCTCGCCTTTAAACTACAATAAAAACACAAATTCCCGCTAACTTAGCCTGCCATTTTTCCGAGCACAGTATGCTGAAAGCATTAGGCATAAGCATCTTACACTATTTCATCCAGTCACACTGGTCACGTGACTCTATCTCTTCAGATGATTACATACGCAACTCGCTCATGGAGCACGTGATGCTGATTTAGCGTAGTGGAAACCCGAGGCGAAGTGCGCAGCTTGTTTTTCCGCAGCAATTAAACGTACACCACGACCTACACACCACCAGACGGTCCCCACGTCAGATGAATGGACATTGCCAGCAACTACCTACATTCACCAGTTTTCCAGTTAATACTCGGGGTCCAAACAAACACAACATAATAATAGTAATAATAATAGTCCACTTGTAAGGCGCTAAATCCATGCACAATACATACTGACGGCGCACATGTTTGTGAGGAGGTGACAGTAGTTACACAGAGAAGGCAAGTATGTACAGGAAGGTTTTGAGTTTTGTCTTCAACGATGACAATGATTCACAGTCTTTCAGGTACTTGGGCAGAGAGTTCCAAGCTTTTGTGGCTGAATATGCAAATGTTTTCTCCCCATAGCGGGATGTTTTTACCATGGGAACTTGGAGCAGGGCTTTTGTTCGGGAACGTCGAGTTCTTGCCAGTGTGTAGGCTTTAATCAGATCAGATATCGAGGGAGGAGCCTGACCGGACAGAGACTGGAAGACAACACAAAGAAGTTTGTAGGTAATACGCTGTTCCACGAGGAGCCAGTAAACATGCACTTCTTTTTATCACCGACGGGAACCATGACAACGGCCTTCAAAGCAGGATCTGCTTCCGTTTGTTTTGTCGTTTGTTTTTAGCCGCCAGTAAGTCCAGTGTCCATGACAAGAAATGGTCCCCGTCAAGAAATTATGTCCTCTGTATTTCAGCTTCACGCAGATGTCTTTAATCCCGAAGTACATCTCTCCATTATTGCTGGCACAACAAGCATATAGACTACAACTTCTCTGTCGGAGATAAACATATGTGAATTAGCGAAAAGGGAATCGGAAGACTTGCATTTTCTGACGAACCCTTAACCTTCCTTATTGGTACTAATCTTTACACGGTTTCAATATCTTGGCGGGCCCCGCCTAGAACCGCCACGCTCATGACAATTTGTATTTCTGTTGTACATTGCGCGACCAACCACCCGACCAACGGAGTATATGTTTTGATAATACGTAATGAATACAAAAGGAATATAAAATATGTACAGAGTGAAAAATTCACGTCGTTTCATTTACAAATATAGATGTTGACTTTGTCATTGAAGTTTAAACACAATTAATATAATTACTGTTTTTGTAACAGTGCTCACAACATTTCAATAATATAATCAAGTTTGTTAATACGAAAATAATTATTGTATGTAGTTAATTATGGTAAAACGGATCACTGAGTCAAAATTCACTTTGACAAAATATATTTAGATGCAATTTTGCGAAAAATACGATTTTATTAGCCCTTCATTCAATTTCTCTGAGATTTCTAGAATCAGGGGAGGTTACTCTAAGTTCTTTTCAGTTTGCCGTGTTTCATCATTGAAGACATGTTTGTTTTGGTGAGATTTGAAAGTTGGGAATATGGGCCTAACAAAATGGTATGTGTATATTTCCATTGTTAATATATAAGTGACCTCTGTGTTTGAGTAATGTTAAAGGTTAAAATATTTCTATTATGTAAATTATTTAAGTTTTATTGTAATGTTTTGGTTAAATGTATTCAGTTTTCGCGCACTTCGTGCATTTTCATCGAGTAAATTTGTGTATATTTTTATGAGGCTACGTGTAGATTAATGTAAAGTTTCTTTCTAAGATTTGAGGTAAATTTCTGATAGTATTTTAGCTGTTAAAGTAAAAATATTTTATTTATTTTCCTTTGTTTAATATTTTATTGGCTGTAATTCTCAGATTCTGAGATATGTAAAAAGTACCTATTATTGTTTTTTTAAATGTTTTTACAGTCAATCGTTTCATTCGTCGGTCAAGAATATTTTGAGAAGTGTATCCATGAATATGAACTATGACAAATGAGAACATGAACATGAGAACAGGAATAAAAGACACTGACGATGAGATTAATTTTCATTTTGTTTATTACAGAAATTAATAAATTAATGACTTTAAAATCACAATCATCAATTCATTTAATACTTTAAGATAAATACAATCACTGTTTTATGAAACTACCAACCTGTGTGGTATAAATAAACATTTCAATCTGATCAAACAATGAAAACTGTTTTACCTGTACACCGTGACCATATGCGCCCGACTCTAATATATTAATAAGCATAACCTATATATATATAAGATATGAGAAAGGTGTGTCAGTAAATCGAAACAAAATGGCGGTTCGGCTCGGCTCGGTTTTGTTCTGACAAACGCTTCCATCGCTTTGACCGTTTAATAAACTGCACAATTTATACTCAGTTGACCTCTGTAAAGCGGTGATTTTGAAACCTATAAAAATCAGTAGGACAAATGTCCTGAGTGGGTGTCTGGCTATAGGCCATTGACCTAAAGCTCTTTTGACATTTTTTTAACCCCAATGCCATCATATGACTAAATTGTTAATGACATTTAATGTTGCAACTTGGATTCTAGATATACAGCAAACTTTAAGCTTTTTTCAAAGATTTATGACTTATAAACAGATAAATGAACATCAATCACTCCTCTGTGAATAAACACTGAACAAAACAGAAGTGTTGTTATTTTTTAATATTCAGTTGTTTCAAACAGACCCTTAAAAGTGAACATGTCATAGCTTGCTTCTTTTCATCCAACTATGAAAGTACAATAATTAACACTCAATCAAACTCAGACTTGCAAACTTTAAACTTTAAACAGTCAAAACTTCCTGGTTTCAGAAGAAAAATTGGTATGGAGTCATTTCTGCATAGTGAAGAGCAGTCTGCTCCTTTTCCTCCAACACGTCAGTGCACCTGAAAAGTCAAATTTGCACAAATCAGCCCCTTCAATCTTTACTCGCAAGAGCTTGTCCTGTGTCTCACAGGTTAGACGATTTTGAGTGGTGTCGGGGCGGTGGGGTAGCCTAGTGGTTAAAGCGGTGGCTCGTCACGCCGAAAATCCGGGTTCGAATCCCCACATGGGTACAATGTGTGAAGCCCATTTCTGGTGTCCCCCGCCGTGATGTTGCTGGAATATTGCTAAAAGCGACGTAAATCCAAACTCAGTCAGTCAGTCTGAGTGGTGTCAGCACACTGTTCTGTGCGCTGAAACCCTGCTCACATCCAGCAGTGTGTACTGGGCACACTAGGGACAGCTGGGCCAACTTGAGGATGTTGGGGAACTCCTCCTTGTTGAACTCATTCACAAGTGACAACAGATTAACTGTGTTATCCCATGGATACATCTGAGCTAGGACCCTAGGTTTCAGCTGCTTCCACTCAATCCTGGTGGCTTCTGGCTCTATCACAGGCTGGCTTGTGGTCTCTTCCTCATTGCCTTGGTCAGTCCACTTGTGAGTCTGAGGATATCCAAAGTGACCAATGAGACACTCCAGTTGCTCACACCCCCATTTCTCCAGCTCAGTCTCAGACAGGAAACTGATTGGTCTCATACCCAATATTCCAAATGCTGTCAAGATGTCAGTATCTGGAAACCTAGAAATCAGAGTATGAAATTCAAACTACAGGTAATACTATATGAAGGAATGATCAACATATTCAAATGGTATAAATAATTATATCACACTCAGTTAATAAATTTCATGTTTAAGTTTCATCAAAAATCTAAACTTATCCAATTTCAAGGCCTTGAGTAACATACAAACCTTTGAGAAATGTTGGCAATCAAGTTGTCCAGGAACTTTTCCTTTGCTGACTGAACATCTCTCTTTGGACAACAAGCAACAGTGTTCTCCTTGTACTTCTTCTGGTCCATGTCCAGATGGTCATCCAGCAGGAGCTCGTGCACGCCTGGTTCCGTCTTCAGGGACTCCAGGGTCCTCAGACACTCATCAAGGTTCACCTTAAACAGTTTGGTGATCATTATCATTGATTACAATGTTCAAATCATCTTTAAAAGTTCAAAAAGTTAACGAAATGATGTTACAATGTCAATTTCCATGAAAACAAGAATTGCATTAGAATGAGCTTTAATCTAAAATTCATTCACTCTTAAATTGTGTATGATGCCATGGTAATTTCAGGTGATATTGATAGCTTTACGAGCTCAGGATAGTATAGCTTTTGAAGTTGGTGTAAAGTATAAGATTATCTATAATATTTATTTACCTTTACAAGAGCCACATCAACATTTTCTTTTTGGAAGAACAGGTTCAGTTTTCCAACAACTGGAATAATGTCCATGAGGCAGTAAGTCAAACTGATGAACTTTGCAGATGCAATCTGAAACAAAAATAAAACATTTAAATAAAAAATTACTAAAAACATTTTTGGTCAAAATTTAACTTAAATGAAACATAATACATAATTACGTACCTGAAAATGATTCCAATGCAAAGTGCACTGTATGTTTAACCACTTGTAGAGAATCTTTGAATATTTTAAGAAAATAAGCTTGATTTAATTTGTCACTTACTTAGTGTTATTGAGAACTCAATTGAATATTCAATACAAGTCCTTTGTCTCTCGAATGGTTTATGGGGCGGTGGGGTAGCCTAATGGTTAAAGCGTTGGCTCGTCACGCCGAAGACCCGGGTTCGAATCCCCACATGGGCACAATGTGTGAAGCCCATTTCTGGTGTCCCCCGCCGTGATCTTGCTGGAATATTGCTAAAAGCGGCGTAAAACCAAATTCAGTCAGTCAGTCGAATGGTTTATCCATCAAATGCAAACAGAATCAAACTGCAGCTGTAAAAGTAAAGAAATCAAATCAAGTGAAATTGAATTTAATCAAATCCAAATAATCAAATCAAATCAAAATAATCAAATCAAATCAAATCACAATAATCAAATCAAATCAAATCAAATCAAATCAAATCAAATCAAATCAAATTAAATCAAATCAAAAGAAACAGACACGAAAAGGATAATAAAATACAATGCTACTTATCATTTTCAGACAAAAGTAAACTGACATGAATTATCTTCGATAAGTTTAAAAAATGGAGAATAAATTATAATTACCTTCTTTTTCAAACCAATGGCTTTGGCATCACTAAGACTGACATTAGTGAGATAAGCCAATAATGTTTCTAGCGTTCTATACACTGTTTCAAGCGCATTATAAAAGCTGAGCCATCTAATGCTGTGAACCTCCTTGTACCGGAGCTGAGGGGAATCAAGAATTTTCTGAACTTCTGATATCCGCGAGATCTTGTTTGGGGAGTATTTGAAGTAGTAATAAATGGAGGTGACCACTTCTTGATAATCCTTCAGGGCTGGAAGCTTCTCAGCTGCTTGGCTGGTACAGAGAGCAAGTCGGTGTGCTACACAGTGGATGTTGATCATATGTAGGTTGATCCTTTTCATCATGCCGTTGGAGGCGGTGGGGTAGTCTAGTGGTTAAAGCGTTGGCTCGTCGCGCCGAAGATCCAGGTTCGAATCCCCACATGGGTACAATGTGTGAAGCCCATTTCTGGTGTCCCCCGCCATGATGTTGCTAGAATATTGCTAAAAGCGGCGTAAAACCAAACTCAGTCAGTCAGTCATCATGCCGTTGACCCCTCTACCACAACCGGTCATGACCGCGGCACCCTCTGGGGCTAGCCCCATCACTTTTCCACTGTCTATTCCCCTCTTTTCCAATTCGAGCCAAATGGTGTAAGCAATAGCCCTGCCTGTTCCCTCTTGTAAGTGAATATTTGTCAAAAATCTTGTCGACGGCATCATTGTGATTGGATCCAATAATTGCATGTAAATGCAGAGGCGTTTTTCGACACAGATATCTGTACTTTCATCTGCTAAAACAGATACAGCTGGGGACTTCTGAAGAGAGGTAGTTACTTGTTGGTCAATGGTGTCAGATATGGCTTCAAGAAACTCAGTTGCTACATATGATGATGTGTAATTAATTCCATCAGAAGCCATCAAATAGCCAATGTCTGGAACCTTTAATTCCTGCAAAAATTCAATGAGAGACTTGAATTTTAACAGAGGTATGCCTTCTTTAGTGAGCCAGTAAGCTGCTTTCAATCCAATGACAGCCCCTTTTTCCTGGTCACTGTGACATTTTTTCTTAGCTTCCTGGAACTGTGTTTGGAGTTGTGGGGCAATTAGAGACGCCTGGTGATCACTGGTTTTCATATGGTCATTCAGAGAACTGGTCCTGTAATTTGTACATCCATCAGTGAATGTGTTTCGTCTCCCGGCACTCATACACGATGTGCATGACATGCCCCGCCCATCTTCGTATGCAAGCCAAGGGTACAACTTTAACCATCGGTCTTGGAAGGCTCGTTTCTGGGGTTTTTCTACTTCCTCTCCGTTAATAGGCTCTGGTATGTCTGTTTCATCAGGCTGATCAGATACAGATCTTGCGCCAAACGATAGAGTGGTTTGCCCTTTCAATTTCATTCGTTTTTTAGGTGGCATCGTTCTGCAATCAACGATCAGCAATGGAATGTTGGGGATTCCGCGAAGCTACGAAGCATTAATCTGATTGGCCAAGAAGAGCCAATCATGCCAGCAGTTACATACAATTGCGGGTGGGTCGGGAAACCCCATCTCTGATTGGCCAATGCTTAAAATAGCCAATCGCGCAATCCAATACATGTACATTTGGCAGCTTATTGTGATAAAAATGGATGCGTAAACACGTACACGCTGCGGAAACATGATCAAGATTTCGTGGTTAGTTTTTGATGAATTTGTAAATGACAATGTTCGTAATTTATTAGGTCCATATGTGAAAATAACATCGAAATTATCGATCGGCCCGAGTGTCCTAATTAATAAGAAAGTAGTCGGTCATTTGAAAATGTTATCGGACTATGACCGAAGGCCGATGACAATCTGAAACCCTGTAAAGTACCTTGCGTATCACAAACCTGATGATTTTATTCCCATTTAAAGCTTTCAATAATTTTGCCGTCCATTCTCGGATGAAGTCAGGACATATGCCCGGAAGTAAACAAATCTCAGGCTACAGACCCGCACCGAATAGTAGAGCGAGTCTCTGATTGGATAGCGTCTTCTATTATTCCCACCTCTTTTAACGTGCAACTATATTATCCAATCAGAGACTCGCTCTACTATTCGATTCGGGTCTGTAGCCTGAGATTTGTTTACTTCCGGGCATTTGTCCTGACTTCGTCCAAGAATGGACGGCAAAATTATTGAAAGCTTTAAATGGGAATAAAATCATCAGGTTTGTGATACTTTATCGGGTGCCAACTGAGTATAAATTGTGCAGTTTATTCAACGGTCAAAGCAATGGAAGCGTTTGTCAGAACGAAACCGAGCCGGGCCGCCATTTTGTTTCGATTTACTGACACACCTTTCTTATATCTTATATATATAGGTCATGCTTATAAATATATCGGGCGCCTATTCTGTACACAAAGTAATACATATGGCCAAATTTAAAGAAATGTAAAGAAAAACATCAACACAGGGAAATATTCATGAAATTGTCGTCTGTATTGTCATATCGTTATCGATTTACATTTGTAGATTTTATCCATCAGAAATGTAGAGGATATCGCAATGCATCAATGCCACTATTTTTAGCCTGGTGTTTTTCAAAACTGCTATATTTTATTTAACAATACTTCGATGTCATTGTGGAAAGGTAACCTTTTTCAAGGAGAAATAGAATTGACAGAGGTAATTTGAGAATTGACTTTAAAATATTCCAGACACAGTGACTGACAGCCTTTGAAATTACTGGATATTTTAACTTTTTACTTGTCAAAGTCTGGTATATACCGGTAAACGGAAACACTGCAAACCGCTTTTGACCAAACCGTATACAGTTCTGACATAAACGGCAACAGTTTCACTTTTATACAACTCACTTGCTGTATTAAATAATTAATAATAATACAGAGAAACATACATAGGTAGTGTAACTAGTAAGAAAATAAATAAAGTAAATTAATTAATAATGATATAATGTTAATTAATATCTTTTAATTATATTTTCTTCTTTTAGAGAACGAAAAGCCATTGAAGAAGAAATTCGTACTTCACCAGTGTCCTCCATTTATCAAGTCTTTGGAGGACTTTGCTGAGCATGCACCTGTGGAAAGAGTGTATAGGATTCGTTTTGGTGATCAATGGAGAGGTCAAAATTTAAGAGATTTACATGACGACTACATGGCATGGGGCACAATATCCGGCAAAGAGACATGTAAACTGAGAGGATTCACACTGAATTATACCAACTCGCAATTGATCAAAGATATGGTGCTTTATCGCAATAGAAATCAATCTATGGACATTACCAACCTTTCCAAAATTACCAGAGATAAATATTCAGCCAAAATACATAACAAAAGAACCCAAAACTTATAGAATGGTATTCACAAAACATGTCATTCAGCATAACTTGGATACATTACTATATGGTTTTTGAGATGAGAGTCATCTGTGAACTTGTTGGGGCCATATTATTTAGTCAGGGCCTGAACATCGTGTTCCAACAGGGATCACCAACAGAAGCAGAAATTGAACAGTTTTCCTCTGATGGACAACATGGACTCATCATACTGGATGATCTCTTGCATCAAGTGTTAAGCTCTAAAGACATGGAACTGTTGTTTACACATCGATGCCTTAGTGTTATATTTATGAGTCAGAATTTGTATGGTTAAGGCAAATCTGCCAGAACCATTGCATTGAACACTTGGTACCTGGTCTGATTCAAGAATGTGCACAATACCTCACAGATGATGACACTTGGAAGACCGTTATTTCCTGGAGGTGCAGAAGTTCTCGTGGATATACACAGATGTTATGAGACGGCCATATGGATATCTGGTGTTGGACATGTCTCCACGTGCAGAAAATAAGCTGAGGCTCAGAACCAGAATTTTTTCCTGGAGAAGATCCCCTTGTGTATGTACCCAAAGTATAAACAACACTGACTGTTTGCTATGTTCATTCAGTGGGTAGGTATCCTGTGAGCAAGACTGTTGTGTATAAATAGTGGTGAACATTGAATGAAACGCCATTATGTCTAGACACTCGGAACGAATATTTATTACGCTTTTTTGCAGAGTACATCTGCTGTTCAAGAGTTGTTGCTGTTGCAAATTTTCTTTGGTAATAAAACAATATCTTATGCACAGAAAAAAGCAATTGCTGTCAAAGAGTGTGGCTGTCATTAGTTAAGTGTTGAAGGTTGCTGGACCTCTATTGAAGTCTTTGTAATGGAGCATATCCAAAAACATTCCTATGGATAATAACATGTGAAGGTCCGGGTTAGAATGAACCTTCAGTAACCCATGCTTGTATATACGAGGCGACTAACGGGATCGGGTGGTCAGGCTCGCAGGCTTGGTTGACACCTGTCATCGGTTCCCAGTTGCGCAGGTCGATGCTCATGCTGTTGATCACTGGATTGTCTGGTCCAGACTCGATTATTTACAGACCGCAGCCATATAGCTGGAATATTGCTGAGTGCGGCATAAACCTAAACTCACTCTCACTTCTAGCGACGACTGGGATCCACGACCCTGTCGGTTTCAAGACAGGCTGTATCCACTACACCATGGGTGGATCCAGGTTATGAAACTACAGTTCAACAGAAACAGAAGGAAATAAACCTTTTGAATATTGTGGAATAATGTATGTATTTATCTTATGAGTGAGTCATTTAGGAAAAGCACGCTCATGTCACTGAGCGGCTCATGTCATTCAAAAGACCCTGTGAACACATCGAAGTGTTATTGTTTATATATTATATCTCCCTTCAGTGCCACTGGGAGACTGCCCTTTATCTGATAGAACCTGGGGTCCAGAGACCTACACTTACACAGGCTCTTCCCAAATTATAGAACTTGATTGTTAATCTTATTATATGCGTATTCAGTATTCATATATGGGTCATTTAAAAATTGGTAGGATTTTCTGTCCGTTCCGAATAAAAAAAAAATCTGTGAGTTTAAAAGGATTTTTTGGTTCAATAAAACATATTTAGATGTTTACTAGTCAGTAAATGTGGTATATCATTAGTCTTGTCATTTTAAAATTTATACTTAACCACATTTTGGGGTCAAAATTGACAGATTTGCTCCGTCCGGAGGTGACGGTCCTAATATCAATGTTCACAAATAATGTAAATATAAATGCAAATAGACAAATTAATTCATATTATGCCAATTAGGATTGATCAAGCATACTCAGACTGCATTTAATTTTTTTTTAACTTAAAAAAGTTTTTTTCTACAAATTGTCACATGCTTGTCCTGTGATTCTGTGTCCTGACCATTACCAGTGTATGAAATTCCTGCAATAATATCTCCCTGGAGCTGGATTGTAATACTACTTCCTGTGTCTGTTTGAGCTAGCCCCCTGTGGATGTGACAGCAGATGAAATAAAGAGATTCAATACATTTTGAAGAAAACTGACACCGTCAAATAAGTATAAATGTTATGTGTCAACCTTAATTGTCCAGACCGTTACCAGTGTATTTTGTGTCAAATATGTATCTCTTTTTTTTTAAATTTCAATGGATATGGTGCCCAGAAATGGAAGAGGTGGAAGGCATGTCCTTTGAAATCTTTTAGGGATCATTCATTTTTTTATTTAAGATTTACTTACAAATTGTCTTAACAGTTACTGTCCAAACCGTTACCATTCTGCAAAGTAACGGTTTGGACAGTCCTTGTAATGGTCAGGACAAAATGATTTGCATTTCAAAACGTTATTCATTAATATTTGAAGTATAACAAATTTATAATTTCTTTAAGAGTTAAGATAGTTTAAGCATGGACTTGTACTGTTCAAAGGAGTTTTGATGTAGTAGCATAAAAAACACAGTCTCTAGTAACGGTTTGGACAAATAATAGTAACGGTCGGGACATTTCTTTAATAAATTTCAATTTTGAAGCATATGTTCTATGGTATGATAATAAATTTCTATTTACTTGTCTATCTGCTTTTGATAATAAAAACCAAAACGAATTTATCACGTTAAGTTCTATTTTCTATAAGATGTATAGCCTTTATGAATTAAAGGTAACGGTTAGGACAAAATGTAGTAACGTTAAACAACTTAATTGTATTCCAACCTTTAAAGATTATTTTGGTGTAGTCTGTTTTGACTTTGTGAGATATGTAAGACTACCATTTACTTAGAATATAGATAAGTGCTAATATGTTGGCCTTTGTATTTGATAAATATGTGTTACCATCTCACTATCAACAAAACTAAAAGGTATCCAAGTGAATGAAAAAGTATATTTCAATGGAGACTAATATTGCACCATAATATCAATAGCAAAATGATATCTATGCAGTGGCCTGTGTAGCATGACCATGTGTACAGTATCATAGTTGTTGCAGTACCTTTCAGAATTTAATCTTTTGCAACATTTTAGAGGGATAACATTTGTTTGTTACACTGATGTCCTGACCGTTACCAATAATGTCACAACCGTTACTATTCATTCAATTTTCGTTCCCCAATTGCACTCTTCTTTAGATTATAAGTGATTTTCAGTCTAGACAGGTATGTTTTTCTATTCTTTAGAAGCTACAGTTTGTTTTTATTCAAAAGCTTAATTCATTCACAAGTTTTATATTGATATAACAAATGTCCAAACCGTTACCACAGCATGGAAGAAAACATGTCATGTTAGTTACGAGTTACAATTTCTATTACACATTTCACTGTCTGTCCAAAATAGGGTTAGCAGTTCAAGTAAATGATATCATATTTTTCCTTTCATGTTACCTGTTTCTATGTTGAATTAAATTGTTAAGGCTTATGTCCAGCCCATTACCATTCCTGTCCAAACCATTACCACTATAGTCCTAACTATTACTGGTGTTAATTGACTGCTCTAATTAATTCAGGATAATACATGAAACACTCCTCTTTATGCTGGTGTCATTTTTTTTTTTGTCTACACTCGATAGGAATTTAGAGTGATCTCCCTTGGTTTATTCGTTTTGCGGCTCTAGCTTTTGGCGATGATAATGCTTGGCTTGTGGCCTGGTTAAACATAGCGTGGAAATTAAGGGCCATTTTCTTGACAGATTTCTGTATGGACGTTTTGTGGATACCTTTCGTGGAAGCATTCCTAGCAGACGAGAATACATGTAAAACACAGAACTTTAGGCAGAGCGAAGTACATTCATTTCTTCAAATTCATATTGTTTGAACGACGAAAGAAGTAAATTATGAAAAACGAGGTGTATGAAAAAACAGATACATGATGTATGGGATGTATGTGTGTTTCTTTGTTGTTTAACGCCGCACTCAGCAATATTCCAGCAATATGGCGGCGGTCTGTAAATAATCAAGTCTGGACCAGACAATCCAGTGATCCACATCATGAGCATCGATGTACGCAATCGGGATACGATGACATTTGTCAACCAAATCGGCGAGAACCTGACTATCTGTTCCTGTTAGTTGGCGCTTACGACAAGCATTGGATGCTGAAGACCAATTCTATCTTCACGGTTATATATGATGTATGACCTAAAGCGAGGCGAACGAACGCTTTAACCACTGGGCTACCCCATTGCTCCTATAGCACACTACAACAATATATCATCACATCTAAAAGTACAAATTTAGTTAATATTTTTTGCGTACATCATCATGATCATATCACCATAAAGACACAATATTGCGTTTTCGAACTTTTATGAAAAACGGGCATTCTTGCCTCATTTCGTCATACTCAGATGCTTAAATAATCTTCGAATATACATGTAAACATCTCAAGGAGTGCTTCTCTATATGCGAAGTATACTTTCTTAAGACCTCTCTCCTTCCCAGAGCTCATCAGCGCATAGCAAAACCAGACAGATACATGGCAAATAGTGAGGTTTTAAGCTTTTTATCTTCCAAAATCTCTTTTGGAAAGCTAAACTATGAGAGCGATTAAAAGCTTTCCAGCTTTGAGTTTTTCAGAAGAAGAATTAAAAGGGTCTTGAGCTTTGTGTCTTTCACAACAAGATTTTGAAAGCTGACTCAAAATCAATGTTGAGCCTTCAATCTTTTGTTTATTAAGAAACTGACTAACAGAGGGCAACTGTATTAGCCGAAACTTCTGATGGCAATCCCAATAGAAATAGGTCACAAATCATAGTCATGGTCATAAATATCAATAGTCATATTAATCATTAGATTAGATTCGGCCTTCAAAAACATATGTTTGAAGGAGGCGATTAACGGGTAGTCTGGCTCGCTAACTTAGTGTGAGAAAGTGGTCGTATCCCAGTTAGGCAGATTGATGTTATTATCCCCCGCAACGCGTTTTGCGGGGGGTATTAAAATGGACTCCGTCCGTGCGTGCGTGCGTGCGTGCGTGCGTCCGTCCGTCCGTCCGTGCACATTTGTCTTTTCCGGAGCAGAACTCTAAAACCGTTCAATATTTCTTCACCAAACTTGGCACATACATGGATCTGGTGGTGTACTGGTGCCTTTTGGTAGTTTTGGAATTCTGAATTAAATATTTTTGGCGTTTCCATGGCAACAAGTTCGACTTTGACTGAAATTGGTGGTAGTGCTCTTTTCCGGAGCAGAACTCTAAAACCGTTCAATATTTCTTCTCCAAACTTGGCACATAGATAGATCTGGTGGTGTACTGGTGCCTTTTGGTAGTTTTGGAATTCTGAATTAAATATTTTTGGCGTTTCCATGGCAACAAGTTCGACTTTGACTGAAATTGGTGGTAGTGCTCTTTTCCGGAGCAGAACTCTAAAACCGTTCAATATTTCTTCACCAAACTTGGCACATAGATAGATCTGGTGGTGTACTGGTGCCTTTTGGTAGTTTTGGAATTCTGAATAAAATATTTTTGGCGTTTCCATAGCAACAAGTTCGACTTTGACTGAAATTAGTGGTAGTGCTCTTTTCCGGAGCAGAACTCTAAAACCGTTCAATATTTCTTCACCAAACTTGGCACATAGATAGATCTGGTGGTGTACTGGTGCCTTTTGGTAGTTTTGGAATTCTGAATAAAATATTTTTGGCGTTTCCATGGCAACAAGTTTGACTTAGACTGAAATTGGTGGTAGTGCTCTTTTCCGGAGCAGAACTCTAAAACCGTTCAATATTTCTTCTCCAAACTTGGCACATAGATAGATCTGGTGGTGTACTGGTGCCTTTTGGTAGTTTTGGAATTCTGAATAAAATATTTTTGGCGTTTCCATAGCAACAAGTTTGACTTAGCCTGAAATGGTGATAGTGCTCCTTTCTGGAGCAGAACTTTAAAAACCTTTCAATACTCTCCTTCCACTTTTCTATATACACACCTAAATATTTGACATAATCATAACTCGTAGACATAATCATGAAGAGTATTTTGCCATTGCGGGGGATATCGATGACTTTGTCTTCTTGTTGATATCATGCATTGGATTGTCTGAACCAGTCTCGATTATTTACATACCCAAGCTATGTAGCTGGAAATTCCCTTCATGCGGCGGTAAACAACAAACAAACAAATCATAATTGTCAAAATTGTAAACTGCTGGTCAAAAGTAAATTTAATATACACTTGAAAATTAGATTTAACAGCAACATTACCAAACATTATCAAAACGTTACATTGCCGAAAACAGCCGTGGAAATACTGGGCTCCAAAACAACTAAATGTATACGTGTATCAATTACCATACCATTGAATACTGTTTATTGGTTGTTTTAAGTTTAGCCACATCGCCATTGAATAACCGTTTATCGTTTGTTTCAACTTTAGCCGCATCGCCATTGAATAATCGTTTATTGTTTGTTTCAACTTTAGCCGCATCACCATTGAATAACCGTTTATTGTTTGTTTCAAATTTAGCCGCATCGCCATTGAATAATCGTTTATTGTTTGTTTCAACTTTAGCCGCATCGCCATTGAATAACTGTTTATCGTTTGTTTCAACTTTAGCCGCATCGCCATTGAATAACTGTTTATCGTTTGTTTCAACTTTAGCCGCATCACCATTGAATAACTGTTTATCGTTTGGTTCAACTTTAGCCGCACCACCATTGAATAACCTTTTATTGTTTGTTCCATCTTTAGCCGCCACCAAGCAAGGGTGTATAATTTCTTTTGCCTGTCTGATTAATAGTCAAAATTATCACAATCACGATAGTCATAAATACATGTTACATTTTTACAGTGTGAGTGAGTGAGTTGGGTTTTACGCCACTTTTAGCAATATTCTAGCAGTATCATGGCGGGGGACACCAGAAATGGGCTTCACATGTTTTATATTTTTTGTCCATATGCCGTAATCATGTTCATGTCATTTTTTTTGGACTAAGTTACGATTAGGAGAATTATGTTTTTTAAATACGATATCAAGAATCGCTGAACCCGTTGGCGAGATGATTCTTGTTTACGAGCCAACTGTCACAATTATGTTCCCGAACTTTCAACGACAGAAATAATGCCTTCTTTTTCCAACTTAAAGACATTCCTTCTTTCTCTAACCTTCTTTGGGCGCGGTGGGCGAGCTGGCTAAGGCGCCAGGTTAGTGATCCAGCGAGCTTGAGGTGTCGGGATCGAGCCCACCTGTGACCGGGTGTAAAAAAAAACCTTGGAGTCAATTTTGTGTGTAGACTCATTTAGTGTTGTCACAACCTCTAGTGTACAGTACACAACCCTGTGCACTTAAAAGAACCCACGAATCCGTTGGTATATTTGCGAGTACAGCAGTGAACTTGGACAAAGTACTGTGACTATGTATCCCAGTCCACCCAGCTGTGGGGTACCTCGTTAAGATGAGAAAACCACAATAACTCGGTGCGCCTAGTGGCTGCAAGAGTTGTATACTCCTCAGGGAGTTGAGATTGATAATAGGATGTGCCATTGAGATTGACGTCCAATGATCGAGGGAAAAAATATCAGCGCCTTGAGCACGCACTAGTTGCCTGGATATGTGCGCTATATAAAAATCCTATGATGATCGGACCGGGATTCGAACCCACGAATATTAATAAGCGCTGCAGCCTATTCAGGTCAGAACTAGGTCAAGCCACTTTCCTATCATTTTGCAACGTCACGGAGACACTGTCAGTTTCCCTATTGCGTCTAACAAATTTCATGCATTTCAGAGTTTATACATAACTAACATCATTCAAAAACCCATTAAGAATTTGTAGAACAAGTAAACCTATTATGACGTGTTATGAATAAGCGTTAAAATATAGAAATTCATGCTTCAAATTTAATTACCCATAAGCAACCTTGGACGTTTCAGAAATCTATTACAAAAGCAAATATTCAAATCGGAATATAAAAGCATAAGAAATCAGACAGCGCAATGAGTCGAAACTCTTAAATCATCACATGAAATTGGAATAATATGGGAATATATTCAAAGGTAGGTTGATACAAGTTATGAGAATCAGTTTCAGCTGCCAAATTTTCGAGCACAATAGAAAAACCTGTTATCTCAGCTTTCATCTTCATTGACGTAGACGTTTTAATCCTGTGTGGCTTCTTAAGACTGTGCCAGACCTCGCCTTCTTAGCTTACCGCTGCGTTGATGCCGATGGCGCCAGCATCGTATTGCGTCGTATCGAGGACCAAAGGTTATTTGGCGCCATGGGTTCTCTGTTTGATGTTTATTCAATGAAGGATCGATCGCAGAATATGCACATAAAGAACATTGAATGAACTTTGAACTCGGTGCTAGCGGTGACTAGTGGAAATCCTCCCACTACGTACGATATTGAGTGAGTGAGTGAGTTTAGTTTAACGCCTCACTCAGCAATATTCCAGCTATATGGGGGCGGTCTGTAAATAATCGAGTCTGGATCAGACTCTCCAGTCATCAACAGTATGAGCATCGATCTACGCAATTGGGATACGATGACATGTGTCAACCAAGTCAGCGAGTCTGACCACCCGATCCCGTTAGTCGCCTCTTACGACAAGCATGGGTTGCTGAAGATCAATTCTAACCGGTATCTTCACCGGTCAGTACGATAATAGTGAAAACAATAGCGTCAGACGCACTTGTTGCTCCTTTGTGTAGATGGGCGCTGGGCTAGCATAGTGGTTAATGGGCCGAAACCCGGGTTCGATTCCCCACATGGGTACAATGAGTGAAACCCATTTCAGGTGTCCTCACCCACGATATTGCTGGAATATTGCTGACATCGGCGTAACACTAAACTCACTCACTCCATGGTGCAGAACATTGTAATGACGCCAATTTGTTTCAACTCCACTTTGAACAGTACTTTGAATATCACGGCGTATCACCATGATGCGAATGAGTGAGTGAGTTAGTTTAGTTTTACGCCGCTTTTAGCAATATTCCAGCAATCACGGCAGGGGATACCAGAAATGGGCTTCACACATTGTACCCATGTGAGGAGTCGAACCCGGGCCTTCGGCGTGACGAGCGAACGCTTTAACCACAAGGCTACCCCACCGCCCACTTGATGTGAGAGCAGAGCCAGAACGCAACGAAGAAACATAATAATGATGGGTCTGGAATCCGAACCCAGGAACATAGGTTCTGGCTCTCCAAAGGTACGCAATTCTGCTCAGCTTAACCATGCCCTTGTCTTTAGGAAACTCTTTCTCTACAATTACAAAAAAATGTTTTCCCAGTGGCTCTTGTACGGTTCCATTCCAAACGTTTGAAAAACGGTTTCTTCCTGATGTAACTATATATCAACGACTAAATGACGCAAAAGTAGTTCCGTGAAAGTGAACGAAATACAAAAAATATGCATGCCCATATCCGCAGAAATATCGGGATATTTATCAATTACTGACCATTCATTGTTCGCGGAAACCAGAAACTAACCTTCGCAAACTGCGTCTAAATAGGGTGTTTCATGTTAAACTGAGTTATTGCAGTGAGCTGGCAATTAGTCCCGACTAGAATGAGTGAGTGAGTTGGGTTTTACGCCTCTCTTGGCAATATTCCAGCAATATCATGGCGGGGGAGCACCAGAAATGGTCTTCACACATTGTACCCATGTGGGGAATAGAACCCGGGCCTTCGGCGTGACAAGCGAACGCTTTAACCACTAGGCTATCCTACCGTCCCCAGTCCCGACTAGAACAAGCAGTCACATTAACGCATGTACATTCATGCACGATGCTATATAAATACAAGACTCATGACAGGACGTAACACCATATTCCACCTCTTTATTGAAGGGGGCGATGGGGTAGCCTAATGGTTAAACGTCACGCCGAAGACGAACCATGGGCACAATTGAAGCCCATTTCTGGTGTCCCCCGCCGTGATGTTGCTGGAATATTGCTAAAAGCGGCGTAAAACCAAACTCAGTCAGTCAGTCTTTATTGAAGAGCACAGTGGGGGACACCAGAAATGGTCTTCACACATTGTAACTATGTGGGGAATCGAACCCGGGTCTTCGGGGTGAGCGTACGCTTTAACTTCTAGCCTACCTCAGCTACCCCCTTCTACCACGAGCCTCGGTGGACAATCACACAGCTAGTCTGTTAAAATGTTATCCATGATCCCATCTGTTCCTGAAAAGGCTAAAAGAGTTTATTCACAGATTTTACTCATGCATTTCAACTGTCATGTTGAAAATGTCTTGCAAGGCTAATATACACTGACGCAGTGAATTCTTGACCTTGACATTCTGCTCTAAACCTTGTCAGATTTAATTGTTGGAACTTTACATGCAGAGACAATACAACGATTTAACATTTCGAGCAGATGTTTCCATGCACAACTCCTAAACCAACAGAAGAAATACATTGTATGTTGCTAAATATCAGCCTTTGTGTTGTATTTAGGCGCTATTTATCTCAAAGGTGTCGACTTGCTGCTTTAAAACGCTTTTTTAACGGTAACACGTCAGATTGGCGTTGATTTTAACACTTTATCAAACTTAAAATCCGGAAGGAAGGCTATAAATTGTTTCCACAAACCCATCTCAGTTTTAGCAAAGGGGCGAAGAAGCCAACAATCGGCTTCGAAAAACGAAAATAAAACGCCGTACTTACATGTAATGAAAAAATCTCCTTCACAATAGCAAGTCAAACGTGACCATGGCAATAAAATGTCTTTGATCAACGTCAAACATTCAGTGCTGCTGAATTATTATGAAATGCGTGAAGTATGAAAATAAGGAAAAATTGGATAGATATAGAAAAAAAAAAATGTTGAACGGTGGCAACGAGAAAGTGGATCTATTTTCATAAACTGTAGAAAACAATTGAAACAGTGGCACTTAAGATAAGAATTAATGTATAGAGTCTTGTTAAATGATATTTCTTGCACTAAAGTCATAGCTAGAGAAGAAAACAGTGAAATAAACTGGATTTAACTTAGACATCAAGAATACATCATCTACTAAGAGAGAGAGAGAGAGAGAGAGAGAGAGAGAGAGAGAGAGAGAGAGAGAGAGAGAGAGTTTCAGACTGTATTTCCGGTGACATGCGATTAGAAATTATTACAGACTAACCAACCACGTTCCACATGAACCTGAAAGTAGTACCAAAGGCAGTAACATATAGTAAAGCAACAATGGATTAATCTTAAGACAATAGCATATGGTAAACATTTTATCAAAGTAGAAGATAGTAAATGGATGATGAGTTTATTAGACAGCCACCGAATGATTCGTGACTGTCTGTCGTCCGTATTTTATACTTATTCTAGCTATCACAGGCAATCGCCTTTGCTGATTTAACTGTGTCGGTGGGATAGCCTAGTGGTTAAAGCGTTCGCTCGTCACGCCGAAGACACGGGTTCGATTCCCCACATGAGTACAATGTGTGAAGCCCTTTCTGGTGTCCCCCGCCGTGATATTGCTGGAATATTTGACCGAAACATTGATGACCAATGTGTTGAACAGCCAGATGCGAGTTGGAAAAGTATATAAACATACAATAAGATAAACGGATTGCACCTTGGATCATGTCCGATGCTGATTATCCATGTGCCCCTTGGCAGGTGTAAAATAGTGCAATGTGGTCAGTTAGTCATTATTAATATTTCCAATTTCCAATCGCATATATCGGAAAAAACACTTCTGAAACTTTGTTCATTTTTCCCATGTTATTAAATCCATAGAGACGTGCATAACTCTGTGTGCGTGCGTGCGTGCGTGCGTGCGTGCGTGCGTGCGTGTGTGTGTCACATTGTACTAGACTAAAGCAGTTTTGTGCTATGAAATGCATGGACACATCGCTCATATATATTGTAACAAATATTCATGTCTAATCTTGGCTTCAAGCACAGAGATAATCAAGCTCTCAGCCATCAAAGTGATTCCAGCCAAGATACCAGCCTCATGCTGCATTTTATTAAGGTGACATACCTTTGTGACGTCTGCTTCCAAGCTACAGTATCAAGTATAACAGTAAATTCCAGCACATGTAACGTCAGTCATGTTTACAGTCGCCATCTTGGATTTATGACGTCACGTTTGCGTATCATGTGACCTTAGGTTACCTATAAATAGAGCTGTCAAGGTTAGCGTCGGGGCGGCAATTTTGACTTTGACAAGCAAGGTAGGGTTCCAGGGTTACGTCACAGCTTAATTTTCATTTTCACTTTATAAGACATTTTTATTGTATAACTGTAATTAACAATGCTATTATCAACACTTGGTCCACTCTCTAAGTATCTAGTTGTGGTTTGGTGATTTTAAGGGGGTTATTTTCAATTTTGTTGACATCCGGATTTCGTCTGACAGTTCCGAGAATCCGACAGTCGATCCGCGGATTCATTCCGACGGAATATCCCAGGATCGTATGATTCAAATGTACAGAGTACAGATACAGTTATCAATCACAAGTCGCAGTTCACAGTTACAGTTACAATCACAATTACAGTTCACAGATTATTCAATGCTTTGACAGTCGCTGATTGCATTCGCGATCCGGGGGTTCCAAGGTCATTCCGACCTGCTATGTATACTTTATCAAGTTACAGTCTCTGCTAAGGGTTTCTTCCACGGGGATTAGTGGAATCTTTTAAAGCCGAGATATACGTACTTCACTGCAAGTTATAATTAGGATTTGATTTCATTATTACTTGTATCACATTTTTGACAGCTGTCGGAGGTGTGGCCTCCATGGTATTCATTCCGGGTCACGTGGTTAAAGCGTACATTCGTCACGCCAAAGACCCGGGTTCGAATCACCACATGGATACATTATGTGAAGCCCATTTCTGGTGTCCCCACCGTGATATTGCTGTAATATTGTTAAAAGCGGTGCAAAACTAAACTAAACTCACTCACTCCCTTTGAGGTGGATATTAGGCGCTCAACAAAGCAATGGCATTTTAGAAATGGAAAAATTATTTTGCTGTACAGAGTAAAAGATAGGACAAAGATAGTCTCCCTGCAGCACCTAACTTCTCAACTTTGGGATAACACCCCATTTGTCAACCAACGTACCGACACCTTTACTGTCACAAATGACATTTGTTTTCTTAATCCCAAAGGATTCTTTATCTTTTTCCAAAACACGGAGCGGATGGGTATATTGGGTTGGATTAAAAGTTGAAACAGACTTGAATCTGACATCTATCCAACACATGAAACCCACGCACGTTGTGCAACGTTCCCGCAGTATTGCCGTTAGGTGGACATTTATTTGTACCAAGTCTTGGCCAAATGTAGGAGACATGTTCACGGCTTACTGCACTAATGACAACAGCTCGCCAACGTTCCATGGCATTGAACATGCCAACTCCTAACAAAGAGCTTTCTAGGTCTATTTTTTTCACCTCCTTTGGAAACGTTCCTTGCGTTCATTACATACACCTTAGTCCCAGCTTCGTGACGACCCAGCATTTCCTCTTGTTTTGTTGTAGATTTTAATACGTGAAATTCCCTGTTGACTTATGAAATCTGCTTCACGCATACAATATAAAGGCTCGAGTCTCAAATAGTTTTTAGCTTGGAACAGTGAGGCCTGCAAATGAAAATCAAGGTCTTCCTAATCAAACATTAGATGTGACAGGAAAACAGTGCATGAGGCCCAAGTATACCCAACTAACATGGAGCGTTGGGCAAATAAACAACCTGTGCCAACATCGCCTTGACATCGTATGCTTTGGATAAAGTGTTCATATAAGATCCGCAAATATTAATGTCCGTTTTATTGACTCAATTATCCTGCTTGTTTGACAAAATTCAAGAATGTTTAAAACTGACATAATGTTTTCCTAAGGAATAACCTTATGTCCACAGGAAAATATTATACTAAGGCCCTTTTTTGACAATTATCTTCACTATTATTTGTGTAAATTTGAACATGAAACGTTCAGCAGAAGCTAGAGTTAGTTATGTTGGAAGTGATGAGATCAAACGTAGTAAAGCAAATTTTTCTCGGACAATTTAATACCACAAACTCGTAATATTCATATCGATGCGTCATGGATAAATTCAAATATTTCCATTGTGTTTAATCAAATATACGGAAAGGTTTATAAGACAGATAGGTACATTGCAATTGTTCAGAGAATTTAGACAATTAGACGTGTTCACTGGTGTTCACTGGTTTTATGTCCACTGACTTGGATTTGTAGCGTTGAAATCTCCTATCGTTTGTATTTTGGATTACAAAATCTTGCGTAATCCTGCATGGGTTTTTGGTTGTTGTTTTTCAGAAATAGGAAACAACACACCAAAAGCTATCTGAATTTGCTAGTGCTGCCATAAGTGTTGTCAAATGGATTGTTGAGTTCAGAATAAATACGCATGATATTGAAAAACCAAAACATAAAATGTTACAAACTGTTTTATCTTCATAATTTTCTTTTGGCGCATTCAGCATGTTCCGACGACATCGTTCCAAAAGGGGATACAGACCCAGTTAACTGGTACATAAAAAAGTTATTCTAAAAAGTTTAGTTAACGATTAAACTGTTCGAAAAAATTGTTTTGTATTTTATGAATGTATATATTTTACAAACTGTTTTGTTATATTCATCACTTCCTTTTTAGTGCATTAAACGTGATCAGACAACATCGTTCCGAATGTAGATCCAGGTAACTGGTACAATATAAGCTTTTCTAAAACATTTAGATAACGATTAAACTGTTCGAAAATTTTTTAATGTATTTTTGCATTTTTATTTTTACATGTTTGAAATAGAAATTACAAATCCTTTTTGACTTTGAAAATTTGGAAAATGGAATGAAAATAATTACGATCTTCAGGTATCAATGTGAAGATTGTTTGCCGTGTTCAGCAATATTCCAGCTAACTGGCGGCTGTCTGTAAATAATCGAGTCCGGACCAGACAATTCAGTGATCAACATATTGAGCATCGACATACGCAGTTGGGATACGATGACATGTGTCAACCGAGTCAGCGAGCCTGACCACCCGATCCCGTTATTCGCCTCTAACGACAAACATGGGTTGTTGAAAACCAGTTCTTCATGGGTGTCAAACATGTAAAGAAGAATGCATTACTCAGTGTATCTAAGGTTTGATATGTATTCGGCTTGAATTAAACAATACACATTGTTTACAAGACGAAAACGAACGACAGCGTCTTGTGTGTTTTATCAAAGGTTTGCTTTATACTTAAATTAAATTATACAATATGCATTGTTCAAATAACATATGTCAGCAAAAATACATTACTGTTTTTGTACTCATCGCTCAAACTCATGTTAACAAGATATACACTAAACGCCAAAAGAAACGTTACCCTCCTTCCTTAATGACGGAGGTACCTATCTTCAGCTGGCGATGTGATGCGTGGACGTCCGCTTCTTGGTCTGTCTACGGTGACTCCAGTCTGTCTTACGCCCTTAATAAGTCTTAGAACCGTGCTACGGTGGCATCCGAGGGCGTTGGCAACAGCATTGCATGTCGACCCCATCTGCACCATCGCAATGGCTTTTTCTCTCTCTTCAGCTGTTAATCGTGGCATATTTCTCGTACTTGTGTATCATAACATCTTTTCTAGACTCTCTTCATACCCTATAGAATCATTCTACATGTGAAATGGATGCAAATACTGCTTGAATATTGCTGCGTTTTGGCGATTGATATTGCTATGTGTAAACAGAAAATGGAAAAAATGTTACTTTGCCAGCAACAATGTTAACGAAGATCATTGTAGAAGTTCCTGAACATTGTTTCACAATATCACGACATGTTTTACTTGTTTTCAATAATGCAAATCAGCAGAATGTGTTTTAAAAGAATAAAATCATAGGAATGATTATTTTACAATTGTACACACTCTACAACAGTTGTTTTCCTGTTTTAATAGTTAAAAATGGAGATTTTAATGGTTTATCTTTGTCCCAAAGCAGAATTTTATTTCAACCTTTCTTTTGGATATCTAAATTACTGTTAATGGTTTATTTCGGCATGGACGAAAATAGGACAATTTAATTCTTCTGAAAAGATGCATTTCACCTAAATATGAATGCATTTGAGAATTTATTTTCGTGATTTGCTTAACGCTGTGTTGTTAAGCTTTCTTGTAAACTAATACCTTCTACCATATCTTTGATAGTTTTTAAGTAATTCATAAAGGTAGGAGGGTAACGTTTCTTTTGGCGTCTAGTGTATTGCTTTTCCAAAGTGTCTGGTTTATACTAAGACTGAATGAAAAACATTACAGCGTTCATAAAGCATAATTATGTTAACAAGAATGCATTTCGTTTCACCAAAGGTTTGGTTTATAATACAATTAAAAGAAACAATAAACATGGTTCAGAAACATTGCATGGTTTATCAAAGTTTTATAAAAATACCATTTCCATAGATTTGTAACATCGTAAATACGGAAATGGTTTGTGTTAATAAATTAATGGAGTCTCGAGTGTTCATAGTTGAACAGAAAACACAATACGTTAATGCCAAGGAATAACAAATATCGATTGTCCACTGAAACTGATCCATTAGCGGTAAGAAGCAAAATATGAAAATTGTAGCAATGGATCCGTTTATATCAGTGATGACACCAGGTGTTCACGACACGGGTAAGCACGTCCTTCTTACTGATGTTCACACTCACACAGTTTGCATGAATAAATGTAGAACAGAAACATACTCATATACGCCTTATGTTTAATGTAAATTTAAATTAAGTTCATGCTGCTGAAATATTACAAAAGTAAATATTGATTAGAAATATAAATGCATGGTGTCATGTCCATATGTACACTTGGATTCAGTTTATGTAGCTGAAAATTCCTTTAGAAAATATTGCAAGAAAAATATATGCAATCGTTTAGTTTTAGATATTTGTTCTTAAATCAATGTTTGAAACATCGGACCCTTACTTTTAATACTAACAGTTAGCCTCATGTTGGGTATAAAGGGAACTAATCCATATTGTACAACAAGTTATTGTTCACATTGTGGAATGTTTTAAAAACGATTTCTGATTGACGTATTTTGAAGTATTAATTTGGTTTTCCAAATGTTAAAATCTTATCTTCATACATGACAAGGCAGAGACTGCTTCTACTGTTAAATTGAGAGTCTAAGTAATTCCCGTAGGTACAGACATGTGGGTATTGAAAACACTTGTTCAAATGTTGGCTCGGAAAAAAAGGGACTCTTCAGAAAAGATACTTTTCCCCTGAAAGTCGACCGCAAATAAGGAATACAATTAGAGCAAAGATGTAAATGACTTGGATTTGGAAAGCGTCCAGTTTAACAAGAATCACAAAATCAATTTGCATAGCAGCGACCTCAGAATGTCTGGCAATGGCCATACGCCAACATCGTCCTTAACTAAATGTTTAGCGAAACCCAGATTTTCTTGATCAAATGTTGAAGGAAAATGGGTAATTTAGCCCTTTGTGTTCTTATTCTAAAGTTGAATATGTTCGCTTCTTCAAGAAATAATGTGTGTTTGTGCTATTGGTATATCAAATTACTTGTCATACTACAGCTTGATTTCTTCAACAATATCTCATCGTTATAGAAATATTTGATAATGTTTTAGAGAAATCAACTACTCCAATTTCAGTCAAAAACTGATAACAACAATTATTGATGTATTTTCTTAATCGGATTTTCTGAAGGCAGTTTAAAAACAAGAACAATATAATCTTAAAAAGCTTAACAAAATAAAAAATTTAATGCAACCATGGAGATATTTGAGTAATGTTTTTGAAATACCAGTTACTCTTTTCAGCACTCCAATCTCAGTAAAAAAATATGTAAACAATCACATTTGCTGTAATCCTTAATCGGATTTTCTTAAAATTGAAAAACAAGACCGTAAGAATGTGGAAATACGGGCACAATTCAGCCAGTTTATTAATACACAAATATTAATATTTGAACCGTCGAAACAATCTCGGTATTGTACTCTTTTCAACAAAACTTCTACTTTTTAACCTTGAAGCATGTTTAACAAGCTCCTCCTTAAACGGAGAAAGATGCGCGGCGTCAACTGGAGATCGAATGAATATTATATCTCAAGCCTTTTACAAATATCAAAACAAAAACACCCTCTTCGAATATTGAATGAGTGGCCATGACCTTCGAGGACCACTTCCAAGAGTATTTTCATCATATCGTGGAGCGCATTCCACGACAATATATACCGCACATGTTTGTGGCTAACATCTAAATACAAAGGTTTTATTCAGACATATTGAATGTTTTACCTGTCACCAATCACCATGGAGAGCTAATAAGTATAAATGTTGAAACCCCGTGAATGGGAAGGGTGTCTTTATATTTGAAAATTTTCGACATTATGAGAAATAATGGACAGTATAGTAAGTAAATATCGATATTATGATGATAAAAAATACATTCTATGGTAAGAAATTATCAACATTATGATTTAACATTATTAGCACTATGGCCAGAAGATACTGGCAATGTGGCGAAAAACTAAAGACACTTAAAGAAATTGTTGACATTATGATGGGAAACTATGCAAACTATGATAAGAAATTATCGACATTATAACGGTAAACAAGGGACACTATGGTCAGAGATTATGGACAATAAGATGGTAAACAATGGAGACTATAGTCAGAGATTATGGACAATAAGATGGTAAACAATGGAGACTATGGTCAGAGATTATGGACAATAAGATGGTAAACAATGGAGACTATGGTCAGAGATTATGGACAATAAGATGGTAAACAATGGAGACTATGGTCAGAGATTATGGACAATAAGATGGTAAACAATGGAGACTATGGTCAGAGATTATGGACAATAAGATGGTAAACAATGGAGACTATAGTCAGAGATTATGGACAATAAGATGGTAAACAATGGAGACTATGGTCAGAGATTATGGACAATATGATGGTAAACAATGGAGACTATGGTCAGAGATTATGGACAATATGATGGTAAACAATGGAGACTATGGTCAGAAATTATGGACAATAAGATGGTAAACAATGGAGACTATAGTCAGAAATTATGGACAATATGATGGTAAACAATGGAGACTATGGTCAGAAATTATGGACAATAAGATGGTAAACAATGGAGACTATGGTCAGAGAATTATGGACAATATGAGGGTAAACAATGGAGACTATGGTCAGAGATTATGGACAATATGAGGGTAAACAATGGAGACTATGGTCAGAGATTATGGACAATATGATGGTAAACAATGGAGACTATAGTCAGAGATTATCGACATTATGGTGGTAAACAATGGAGACTATGGTCAGAAATTATGGACAATATGAGGGTAAACAATGGAGACTATGGTCAGAGATTATGGACAATATGATGGTAAACAATGGAGACTATGGTCAGAGATTATCGACAATATGATGGTAAACAATGGAGACTATGGTCAGAGATTATGGACAATATGATGGTAAACAATGGAGACTAAGGTCAGAGATTATGGACAATATGATGGTAAACAATGGAGACTATGGTCAGAGATTATCGACATCAAGATGGTAAACAATATGATGGTAAACAATGGAGACTATGGTCAGAAATTATGGACAATAAGATGGTAAACAATGGAGACTATAGTCAGAGATTATGGACAATATGATGGTAAACAATGGAGACTATAGTCAGAGATTATCGACAATATGATGGTGGTAAACAATGGAGACTATAGTCAGAGATTATGGACAATATGGAGATGGTAAACAATGGAGACTATGGTCAGAGATTATGGACAATATGATGGTAAACAATGGAGACTATGGTCAGAAATTATGGACAATATGATGGTAAACAATGGAGACTATGGTCAGAGATTATCGACAATCATGATGGTAAACAATGGAGACTATAGTCAGAGATTATCGACAATATGGTGGTAAACAATGGAGACTATGGTCAGAAATTATCGACAATATGATGGTAAACAATGGAGACTATAGTCAGAGATTATCGACAATATGATGGTAAACAATGGAGACTATGGTCAGAAATTATGGACAATAAGATGGTAAACAATGGAGACTATAGTCAGAGATTATCGACATTATGGTGGTAAACAATGGAGACTATGGTCAGAAATTATGGACAATAAGATGGTAAACAATGGAGACTATGGTCAGAAATTATGGACAATATGATGGTAAACAATGGAGACTATAGTCAGAGATTATGGACAATATGATGGTAAACAATGGAGACTATGGTCAGAAATTATGGACAATAAGATGGTAAAACAATGGAGACTATGGTCAGAGATTATGGACAATATAATGGTAAACAATGGAGACTATAGTCAGAAATTATGGACAATATGATGGTTAACAATGGAGACTATGGTCAGAAATTATGGACAATATGATGGTAAAGAATGTAGACTATAGTCAGAGATTATCGACATAAAGGTGGTAAACAATGGAGACTATGGTCAGAAATTATGGACAATAAGATGGTAAACAATGGAGGAGATTATGGTCAGAAATTATGGACAATATGATGGTCAAACAACAATAGACTAAACAATCAGACTATTATCAGAGATTATGGACAAATGATGGTAAACAATGGAGACTATGGTCAGATTAAATTATGGACAATAAGATGGTCAGAACGACATTAATGGAGACTATGGTCAGAGATTATAGACATTATGGTGGTAAACAATGGAGACTATAGTCAGAAATTATGGACAATATGATGGTAAACAATGGAGACTATAGTCAGAGATTATCGACATTATGGTGGTAAACAATGGAGACTATAGTCAGAAATTATGGACAATATGATGGTAAACAATGGAGACTATAGTCAGAGATTATAGACATTATGATGGTAAAACAATGGAGACTATGGTCAGAGAGTCAGACAATATATGGACAATATGGATTATGGACAACATGATGGTAAACAATGGAGACTATGGTCAGAAATTATGGACAATATGATGGTAAACAATGGAGACTATAGTCAGAAATTATGGACAATATGATGGTAAACAATGGAGACTATGGTCAGAAATTATGGACAATATGATGGTAAACAATGGAGACTATAGTCAGAGATTATCGACATAAAGGTGGTAAACAATGGAGACTATGGTCAGAAATTATGGACAATATGATGGTAAACAATGGAGACTATGGTCAGAAATTATGGACAAATTAAGATGGTAAACAATGGAGACTATAGTCAGAAATTATGGACAATATGATGGTAAACAATGGAGACTAAGGTCAGAGATTATGGACAATATGATGGTAAACAATGGAGACTATAGTCAGAGATTATGGACAATATGATGGTAAACAATGGAGACTATAGTCAGAGATTATCGACATTATGATGGTAAACAATGGAGACTATAGTCAGAAATTATCGACATTATGGTGGTAAACAATGGAGACGCTATGGTAGGAAATTATGGACAATATGATGGTAAACAATGGAGACTATGGTCAGAAATTATCCACATCAAGATGGTAAACAATGGAGACTATAGTCAGAGATTATGGACAATATGATGGTAAACAATGGAGACTATAGTCAGAGATTATCGACAATATGATGGTAAACAATGGAGACTATAGTCAGAAATTATGGACAATATGAGGGTAAACAATGGAGACTATGGTCAGAAATTATGGACAATATGATGGTAAACAATGGAGACTATAGTCAGAGATTATCGACAATATGGAGGTAAACAATGGAGACTATGGTCAGAAATTATCGACATGGCGGAAAGCTACAGGAATTGGGATAAGATGACATGTGTCAACAAATTCAGAGAGCCTGATCACCCGATCCTCTTAGTCTCCTCTTACGACTAGCATGGGTTACTGAAGATCAATTTTAACCCGGATCTTCACGGTCAACAAGATGATGAGAAATAACAAACAATAAACTCAGACACCATCTACAAAAGGATGGGACATGAGCGAAAGTATGGTCAACAATGATTATTTTCAAAGATCTCTATTATTGATGCTTTCAACGATTATCATCAACGATAGAACAGAAAACTATAGACAATTAAAGTCGAAATTATGAACAATATGACGGATAATTACAGACAATATGGTCAGAAATTATTAACAATATGACGGAATACACTATAGACAATATGGTCAGAAATTATGAACAATGTGACAGAATACCATAGACAATATAATCAGAAATTATGAACAATATGACGGAATACCATAGCCAATATGGTCAGAAATTATTAACAATATGACGGAATACTACAGACAATATGGTCAGAAATTATTAACAATATTACGGATTGCTATAGACAATATGGTCAAGAAATTATATACAAAATGACGGAATACTTATAGACACTATGGTCAGAAATTATGAACAATATGACGGAATACTACAGACAATATGGTCAGAAATTATGACTGACTGGACTGAGTTTTATTTACGCCGCTTTAGCAATATTCCAGCAAACATCACGGCGGGGACACCAGAAATGGGCTTCACACAGAACCCAGGTGGAGATTCGAACCTGGTCTTCGGCGTGACGAGCCAACGCTTTAACCACTAGGCTACCCCAACCGCCCCGTCAGAAATTATGAACAATATGACGGAATACTATGGATACAATGGTCAGAAATTATGAACAATATGACGGAATACTACAGACAGTATGGTCAGAAATTATATACAAAATGACGGAATACTATAGACAATATGATCATAAATTATGAACAATATGGCGGAAAACTACAGACAATATGGTCATAAATTATGAACAATATGACTGAATACTATAGACAATATGATCATAAATTATGAACAATATGACGGAATACTACAGACAATATAATCAGAAATTATGAACAATATGACGATATACTATAGACAATATGGTCAGAAATTATGAACAATATGACGGAATACTATAGACGATACGGTCAGAAATTTTGAGACAATATGACTGAATACTATAGACGATACGGTCAGAAATTATGAACAATATGACGGAATACTATAGACGATATGGTCAGAAATTATGAACAATATGACGGAATACTATAGACAATATGGTCAGAAATTATGAACAATATGACGGAATACTATAGACAATATGATCAGAAATTATTAACAATGTGACAGAATACTCACAGAGAATATAATCAGAAATTATGAACAATATGACGGAATACTATAGACAATTTTATGGTCAGAAATGATGAACAATATGACGATATACTATAGACAATATGGTCAGAAATTATGAACAATATGACGGAATACTATAGACGATACGGTCAGAAATTTTAAAACAATATGACGGAATACCATAGACAATATGGTCAGAAATTATGAACAATATGACGGAATATTACAGACAATATGATCAGAAATTATATACAATATGACGGAATACTATAGACAATATGGTCAGAAATTATGAACAATATGACAGAAAAGTATCGACACCATCATGGGATGCAATACTTTACCAGGATAAGAAATTTTGGACAATATCATGGGAGACTATGGACAATATGATTATAAATTATCGACAGTAGGATTCGAATTAATAAACACCAGTGTCAGAAATTATCCACATTATCATAGGAGACTAGGGACAAAATGGTCAGAATTTATGGATAGTATGATGGAAAACTCCATACAATATAGTAAGACATTATTGACAATATGACTCGATTTATTAGCACTGTGATAACAAATTATGGATAATATAATGGGAGACTATAGACAATATGATCAGAAATTATCGACAGTAAGATTAGAAATAATAGACACTTGGGTAAAAAATTATCCATATTATCATGGGAAACTAGGGATAAATGAACATAGAGATTTATTCTGGGTTACATCTTCTTTTTATTCTCGAGTACAACGTTTCAGGGCTTGTTCTGGCCCCATCATCAGGTAAATCATCAAATATCATCTTCTAAAATGCCAATCAAGCATCTAGGGATAAATGGTCAGAAAATATTGACAATATCATAGGAAACCATGGGCAATATGGTCAGATTCTACCGACAAACACTACTGTAAGAAACTATCGACAATATTCAACGATATATTTGAAAATGATCTCATGTTTACACCTCAGCCATGGAGAATGTGACGAACCCATTACAACACGCTGTAATCACAGATTTATTCATTGAAAGCCTGTGACCAGGAAATGACAGTGTTCCGATAATCCTAAACCCTCGTGGCAATTTCGCGTTATTTTTACCACGGAGGTCCTAACTTCTTGACCACTCGGTGGTCAGGATCCATTGTCAACACGGGCAAAATAGCCACAGAAAATCCTGACCACTTACTCTGCTATCTTTGTCTGCCAACACCTATATGGCTACTGGCTTACACGACCAAGGCCCACTTTAGCTGCCCAACGTCGGACGTGTACAGTACGGTGCAGAAAGAAGTTCCCCTTTGTAAAATTATCTTCAATTTTTTGGTATATATTTCGTTTACGATTTTGGTGGTCTGTCTCATTTTGATGACAAAAGGTCGATTGATCAATTTATCATCGATATAACGCCAATAAAGATAAATTTTGCAAATGTCATTTATGTCAAAAAGAAAACCGTCGACCCTTTAAATTTATATCATTACCGTAACCCTGGATAGTGATGGTCAAATAAACTTTGTGAACGAGTAAGTTGGATTTTACGCCGCTATTAGCAATATTCCAGCAATATCATGTCGGGGTACATCAGAAATGGGCTCACACATTGTACCCGTATGTGGAATCGAATCTGGATCTTGGGCGTGACAAGCGAACACTTTAACCACTAGACTCGACCCTAAATAAACTTCAGACTCACCCGACATACTTCAATTTTGGTTTGCGATTTTCACGTTCAAACGGGTGTTTACAGAGTTATGCAAGTGTACACACCAGGTTATTACTTTTATACCTCCATAACCGCAATAAAACATTGAATTCTAATTTTAAATACATATCTCCAGCGTAAATACTTCGCAGACTATATATTAAGCCTTAAGACAGCGATACATTTGAAATCAGTGACGTTGTACACTGCAATATATATAATGCAACACCAGCCCCGCCCATTCTTTTATCAGCCAATTAGGAAAGAGTAGGCCGGTAGTGGGGTCCTTACATTAATTGATGGTCAGCCAATCAAATGCCTTGGAATCACTTGCAGTTTATTGATTTTCTCATATATTCCCGAACTCTTTCCTTGGAAACAAAAGCCTCATGGATCAGACAATGTAATTTCTCTTTCATCTTTCAAAGAATAGTTTTGCAAAGGGAAAAGAAAAGAATGTGTGTAATTCAAAAGACTATCTAAACATATATATACTACAAACAAAAAGTATGGGAACACCCTCAAATTTGATGGTCATATATAAATTTGAACATGGTGAGGTCATTTATACTCTAAGGTAAATGAATTTTTTTTGTGCTTAATGGGCACTTTAAACGATATGTTCGAACATGCAGTGAAGCAATTGATTCAATATTCGTTGAGTTTGAGTGAAATGAAACATTGTCAAAAACAGCGAAAAACAAGGGTGCTGAAACACACCAGCACCATGTTTGATTCAAACGCCCAAACACAATAGCCTAGTGTATGTGGAAGACAGACAGGAACAGAAACATAGGATGGATATGACCACGTACAAAAATGAACAAAAATAGGACGCGTCACAATTTAATTATGGAAACCCATAATTCCAGAAACTTTCCGCACTATGGCCTATTAGGATTCAACGATGCGTCAAGATTGTCATAGTGTGTGAATGTGTGTGTGTAGTTACTATTATTATTAATATAGGATATTTATATAGCGCACATATCCGCGCAACTAGTACATGCTCAAGGTGCTGGTATTTTGTCCCTCGATCATAGGATGTCAACCTCAACAGCACATCGTATTATCAATCTCAACTTCCTGGGGATCATACAACTTTTGCCGCCACTAGGCGCCACTGCGGCTTTCCCATCCTCACGAGGTACCCATTCACATCTGGGTGGACTGGGACACATAGTCACAGTACTCTGTCCAAGTTTACTGCACGTTGCTGTACCCGCAGCTAGGTGTTTGCACGTATTCATGTGGCCACCATCTGGTCATATACCAACGGATTCGTGGGTTCTTTTAAGTGCACAGGGTTGTGTACTGTACACTAGGGGTTGTGACAACACTGAAAGAGTCTGCACGCCCAAGTTGACTCAAAGGCTTTTACACCCGGTCACAGGTGGGCTCTACTAGTACTTATAAGTGCCAGCCTACTGAGACGCCATGCCGAAGTTTTCATATGGATACCCAAGTCCGTATGTTGTATCCGATCAAAGCCAAGCACCAGGAAGGGAAACAACAAGTAACACCTGTTCACATCTTCTGTTATGACGCGGTCGACTCCATCAGCTTGACCAAAAAGGATGTTGCCACAAAAAGGGATGTGATTGAATGTCAGTATATATCACAGGACTCAAGCAGAAACCTAAAAACCCACGAGCACAGGCATAGTGCTGACAAACCAAGAGTCCGAATCGGGGCGAATATGGGATTTTAACTATCTTGGATTATAACTGACTATCCTAGCAAGACAAAGGGACGCAACTTTGCACAGCGAATTATGCGCTTTAGACGACCGGGCCACTTCAGTACCCATAGAGAACGAGGTTTCGATAAGATAAAAAATTATGTGGAATATATTTAAATGAATCGAAATAATCAGATTTAAAATTATATCGGGTTTTGTACAAAATATATAACAAAGTTAACCCTTCGTCATATGCGCCAACATCGGAATAGAACAAGTTAAACTAAAATAATATAAATAACAAAGTTAACACTTCGTCATATCCAACATCAGAATAGAACATGTTAAACTAAAATAATATATATAACAAAGTTAACCCTTCGTCATATCCAACATCAGAATAAAACATGTTAAACTAAAATAATATACAACCGCAAATAAAAATCATGTTCGGGAACTTACATATGACCGGTACTGTAGCCCTTCATGCCGTGTGGACACTGCTATGTATAGTTAGTCATGACCTTGTGGAAGGCCGAAAACTAAGTCCTGACCCTGTGGTCGCCAAGTCTCGCCTAAACATACAAGCGATCCGTGGCGCTAGTCGACCTTGAAACCAACGGTGGTACATGCACACATTACATATCTAGTGCAACAATGCACGCTGTGACTGACGGCGCAGCTAATGGGATCAACGGTACCTCACTTTGAAAAAGACTCAGTATATATGAAGGCATGAAGGTCGGTAAAAAAATACGGCCATGAGAACTGGGATTATTATACAAGAAGGTACTTGGTACCTTTGCTAAAAAAAACAGGGAAATGTGGGAAACAATGGAATTTTCAGGTAGACACAAACATTTCTTTGAGTGGCATTTTAGAAGTTGGGAAGTACAACATAGAACAAACTTTATGGATAACAACTTCTTTTTATTGGTGAGTGCGACGTTTCGATACAGATTCTTGTACCGTTGTCAAGCATAATGGAACATGAAGAAGGGGGAAGTGTATATATACTGGATGTAACAATGTAACAAAGAAAACAACATAATTAACATAATTGGCTAGGCAGAAAGCTGATGAAGCCAGAGAGTAGACAAAGGACAGGCGTGGAAGCCAATGATGTACAAATCTAGACACAAACAGTTGCAAATGGCGCTTGAAGGGCAATGCTGCCCTTTTCCAGATTCATCAGTTGATGGAAGAAGTGATGATTCAGAGGGACCTTACTCTTCTGCAGCTTCTTCCAACTTAGGAACTGTAATTTTATAATCAGTGTTGAGGATGATGAGAGGGACTGCTCAGAATCAGGGAAAAATTAGGTTGACTTTCAAAGGTACTTGAAACGGACACTATTTATGGGGTTGGTGATTCTTTGGACAACGGCTGTTCAGCGAAATTTGGTTTTAAGTCCATTCGGGTACAGTTTGAGTGTAATAGCAATATTCCAGCAATATTACGGCGAAGGACACCAAAAATGGGCTTCACACATTGTATCTATGTGGGGAATCGAACATGGGTCTTTGGCGTGACGAGCGAACGTTTAACCACTAGACTACACCCACACACACACACACCACGATAACATGTGCAAATTATGCGTCGTATAAGTAGATATATATATTTGTATATAGAATAAATAATTGTGGTAAAACAAACTAAGGAAAGGATATGCTCGTAACATCATGACGTTACAAAGCTAAAACATTGCAAACCTATTGTCCGAATCACAACTGTAATACACACATCAGACGATCACGATTAACCATTTGCTGTTGGTTTAAGTTTTAGCCAATATGATATATAGCGTAGACAGACTATCTTTTGCTGGGCAGTTTAGATACCTTTAAAACAGGAGCGACAAGGCTGCTGGGTATGATGTGTGAACCATTTCTAATATACCCCTTGTTATATAGCTGGAAATACAAATTGCGAGGAGCGTAAAAGTAATAGTCAATCAAAACCCAAGCCTCGTCATCTCTTCTTCAAACGTGCTGAATCGGCGCAAAATAACACTGACTCATTTACTAACTCTTATGTCGGTACCTGCTAGTCTCTGTTGTGAATACTCCGTGGAGATCCGGGTTAGAATTGGTCTTCAGCGACCCATGCTTGTCGTAACAGACGACAAACGGGCTCGCTGGCCAGGCTCGCTGACTTGGTTGACACATGCGAACAGCAGCATCTGCGTAGATCGATGCTCATGATGTTGATCACTGGATTGTCTGGTACAGACTAGATAAATTACGGTAGCGCCATATAGCTGGAATATTGCTGAGTGAGGCGTTAAACAACAACCAGACCAAAAAACTCAGTAGTGAACTCCACAAGCGAGAGTACTGTATGGATTCCCAATGTAGACAGACATAGTAAACTGACTTCGATGGGGGAGTGGTTAAAGCGTTCTCTCGTCACGCTTAAGACCCAGTTTCGATTCCCCATATGGGTACAATGTGCGAAGCCGATTTCTGGTGTCCCCCGCCGTGATATTGCTGGAATATTGCTAAAATTGGCATAAAACCATATTCACTCACTCAGAGAGATCTGTTCTAACGCCGGGCGGGGTAACAATAAGTATCTTTTGACGTTATATGGTGTGACGCGACCCATGATCTACCCACGGTCCTTCCAGTTTCCAGACAGACACTCTATCAACTGCACCCCAGAGGCGGTCCTCTTAACTGAACCTTATGTTGTATTGGCTGGCGACTTGTGAAGATCCGGGTTAGAATTGATCTAATGTAACCCATGCTTGTCGTTAGAGGCGACTAACGAGATCGGGTGGGCAGGCTCGCTGTCTTGGTTGACACATGTCATCGTATCCCAATTGCATAGATCGATGTTCATGCTGTTAATCACTGGCTTGTCTGGTCCAGACACGATCATTTACAGACCACCGCCATATAGCTGGAATATTTCTGAGTGCGGCGTAAAACTAAACTCAGTCACTTAATGTATTGGTAGGCACTGGAAACGTTGATGTAATCAACTTACGACATGTCTACATTTGGTAACATCGTTGATCTAACGTTGATCAGCTCAGTAAAATACCCCCAATTCCAATTGCGCTGTGTAGCGTGTAACCCAATAATGAAGACATTCGTCTGTTTTCAGAAACAACGTTACATTATGACATCCGCGTTTCCTCGGCGAGCTTTCAATATGGGTTTTCGTCGAACCGTGTCACTTCCTTTTCCCAAACAGCTTGAACCAAATTTGGTCAGTGAAACAAAACCAGAGTCCAATTTGGACCGACTTTTCGATTTTTGATATTGACAATAAATAGGTCGGTGGAAGGGGGGTCTCTGTTCATGCGGAAGACCCGGGTCCAGTTTGTTCATCACCTTGACTTGCAGCACGAGAGAAGAGTCTTGGGGTTATCAATGCTTTCATTGTTTTCCCAACCGTTTGTTTATCAACTGAGCAAGAGTTGCAAGTTTTCTGCTCAAATACTTTCGCTGTTAATTTCTTTCTCCACATATTTGTCCGTAAGTGGCCGAGGGATCGTAACGGTTCTTGTCTGTTTGACACGAAATCTCCCAAATAACACTAAAAACTCGCGATCAAACAGCAGACGACAAGAGCAAATAGCGCCACCGGGCGGGGAAAAAGAGAGGGGATCACGTGACCACGGCGTTACAGGTGTGAGACCCATTGGTCATATCCAGGTAAGATTGAAGGGGAAAGTAAAAATAGAAAAAGTGTCAACCGTCCTGGAGTGTGTTTACCAGTTAGAGGTCTGGCTTCATACGGAACGTCCGTCGCCAGGTTCAGCAGACGATCACTGACCGACGTCGGAGTTGAACGTCGTCTGCTCTCGCGGGGAAACAGATGCTACGACCATACTGGATAGACAACGAAGCTGGAGTTGTGACATTGTGACGACATGGTGAAATAAGAAGGACTTCTTCAGCAGATACTTATCGTCTGCCGCTTCGCCGGATTCAGATCTGGAAAATTCCACTGGACAGTGTTGTCTGCTGCTCAAAAACATTCGTAAGCCGAAACAAAATAACCTTGAATTTATTGATGTATTATCTCACTGGAGTTAGATTTAACGCCAAAACACTCCATAAAGAAATGCAAGAGTGATCCTCAATCTTTTTGCATTCACCTGTGTGCGTCAAAGCAGGTTGGCACTTCTACCGAAACTTGTAGAACATTTCCATTAGCTTATCCAGCCATCGTGTGTAGTGTTACGTCAGACTTGGCACCTTGCTCTTCTTGGGTCGAATCCATCAGTTGTTAAAGAATCACTGAAGGTATAGGACTTGCCAGTCTTCCAGGAGTGATAGTGTTTCTCTGCACGGAACGTGTGTGTGACTTACATCGTTCACAGACCGGACCCTCTTGGACGGAGGTGTTAAACTTTTTCCTTTTGTAGAAGGTAAGTGGAATCATACATAGTCTTACTATGAACCTTTAATTCAATAATTAATGAAGAATTAATTAAAATATCATTTAAATTCTCTATTTCAGATTGTTTGCGAATTCCAAAGCTTTGCCAATCATAGGTTACACTAATTTGTATGAGACTTGGTATTTGGTACAAACGTTACACTACGTTTGTTCAATTTTACAAGCATGTAAACCTTTGTAAACCACCAGAGTATCCAAACATTTACAAACATTTAAACTCGACTTAAGCTCGACTCTGGTGTCAATTCCTTGTTGAAGCGATCACAATCCCGTCAATGTTAATAAAACAAATGAAAAATAAAATTTACGTTTATCACATCAGCAAACGCACTATTACAAACTCATTTTCATTTTTTGGTAACATCATATTCATAAACGTTATAAAACAAAAACTAAAAGTTTTCTTAAAGTAATTTCAAACATTCAAACTGTAAATCTGTATGTTACATTCCATCTTCATGGAGTATAGTTTCGTGCAATGACGTATAAAGACGGATGACAAAAACAGAAAGGGTGAAAAAACTGCTCCCTGGCAAATGAAAAGCAAGTTTTTGTCCTTTTTGCCCACAAGCACTTTCTGGCACTGAAGGTGATATATTTCTTTAGACGTTCCTTTGATTTAATAGTTGACATTAAACATGTCCCCTTTTCAAGGGTGTATCAAATTTTACATCTGTAGTATTTGTCTATGTTGATTTATGACAAAGTTATTGGGTCTTCATATATAATGTATCTGTCTGCAACTTTAACCACATGTCCGAAGTCCATCTTTTTCAAATCGTCCACACAATAACACTCACATCTGCCGAAATAATGATAAATACCACTTTCGAATTCGCTCTTGTACACTCAACGTTTTGCCACGCTTTTTAATGGTTAAATATTTTGTATTAATGATCTTGACTGTGATTCTTCATCATATTGCAACAGAAGCGACACAACCATTTCCATAATCACCCGTTACAAACACACGCAAAAGCACGGCTTCACCTGAAAAAAACAAGAGAACATATTCATTGGAATGTTCATTGGCCTGTCGGACATAAATAGATTTCCATCTTTATATCCTTGACAAACTGACAATTGTTACCTTCCTTAATCAAGAATAGGGGTATTAGAGCTGTTGAAGCACAGGAAAATTCAAGAGTTCCTTTAATATTTTCCAGTTTTCATCACCAGCTTTGAATAGCGCTGTGGGAGGAAATCTGAGAATAAATAAAGGAACGCTGCCATGAAGTGGGGTTCCCTTATTTGTTTTCCTTAGTATATATCAGAGCCTGTTGTAGATATTTAATGTTTACGTGTCAGAGACAAATACTGACATATGAACTCATATGCGCCTCTTTTGGATCCAATAAATTTCTTGACGTTAGGAATCACGCATATACATGTCATAAGGTACTATCCCACAATATGTTCGTGACGTTCAAGGTCCGGGTTAAATTACCCATAAGGGTTTGAGCTATCTGATTCTGTGATACTGCTATAATATTGCTAATATACGGGCGTACAGCTCACTCGCTTTATAAAAGTTCGTGGTCGGCTCGTATTTTAAACCTAATGATATTTCAGTAAAACCGTAGGTTGATAAACGTTTCATTGCCAATCTGACAAATACACGTTCACTTACAACCACATTGTTAGAGGTGGACCCCGTGTCAACGCTATAACTACAGACGCCGCTAGACTCACTGTCTCGTTGGAGCTGAGCCATATAAACCATGACCACCTTCTACAAACACCTGCATCCCCGACAACAACCACGTCGTGTATGATGATATATGTCCAGGTACTCCAACAATCATTCCTATATTGGTGTTCTGCAAGGTCGCTGTTCCCATTCCTCCCTGTTTATAGTATTTACATATTTCCTTTTCATCAACGTAATAACATTTCTGAAAATGTTCATATCACCAAACAAAACAAATGATGTTTGATTTTGAGGCTAGGTTGTCATTTCTGTCGAGTTTGGCGGATATGCTGGTATTCCGTGACGTATGCCGGCATCGAAATATGCGAAGTATCAAAACATCGCGGAAAACGCTTCCTAAAAATCCCTTCCCATCTCCGGTGTGGGTTACGCGCAACGTTAATGCTGACGTTTGTGTTGACACTGTCATCGTGCAGTGTGTTCATCTGTGGAACCCGCGCCTTCAAACATCCCTTCAAGCATACTCAAGTCCGGAGGTACGGAATAACAGGAGGGGCATCTAATTTAATAGCATGTCTGTATTTGTTCTGTATTGTTTCCTATGCTATACTGTTGACACGTGTAGGTAGGCGGCACAGTTGTCTTCCATACATTTGGAAAGAGATGTCGCGTTGAGGAGTTTTCCCCTGACGATGACACTAATGAGAGGGATAAGGGGACACCTGGTTCTAGAAGGTGTGATAGGTAGCGAGCGGTAATCCATTGTACAGCGTGTAGCTACAAAGAAGCTAAGGCAATTGAGACAGTTCGCCTTAGATTTATGTATAAAAAATTATGAAGCACTTGTAGCGTGATAACGATGTAAGAATCTACATCGAAACGTCGCCCTAAGGAATGAACAAAAAGTCGTTATCCATGAAGTCGTATGCTTCATTATTGGCGCACCAAGTTCTAGAATGCCGATCAGACAAATATTGTGTGTTAGATCCCCTTGGTGAATTGGGCGTACAATCCCGTCCCTGTTATTATGAGTATTACATACTGGAAGAAAATTGTAAATTATGATCCAGTAAAATATGTCAGAATTATTTATCATTTCCTGTTGAATAAAGACCTAACCGATCGCAATTAAGAAATATGGGATAATTTGCTCAGAGATAATTAAATTATTAAATAATAGTATCAAATAAGTAGGGCTTTGGTCATGTTTGGTCTATGAGAATTATCAGTGGCATTTTATCAGAATGTAAACGGTGAATCCATTGTAGACATATGTATGTACAAATATATACGTACAGGCAGCAATTATCACCCAATACATTAATTATTTCCGAAAGATTCCTTCTGTTTAACATGCTTCTCAACAGTATTTAAAACAACAGCCTTCCAGAAATACTGCAATTTCGAATTACAAAATTAGAAAATACATGATAGTTTTCGCACGTTTTAGATTAAGCTCACATATGTATACATGTATGTGCAACATATGTTATGTATGGGATCACACTTTTGTAGTAAACAGAACATATGATGCTTTTGACCAGTTTCTAAAAGGCGTTGTGTATTCTAAGCTTACATATGATTATGATTGATAGGGGGAGATGGGCTACACCGTCTTATAATAGACACTTTTGTCCCTTGGGAAAACGAAGTGGAAGACGAATGTTATGTTCATAGGATCTGCCCGAAATTTACTTGTTAAGGAAAGCTGCATCTGCTGCCATATTCATGCACCCATCCACGTATGTATAAATTCATCCACTTCATGCAAGACGCACATCGAAATACTATTACTCAATTGGCATCTACCATATCATGAATGAGGATTCTAATGTGATATATTGTTATTGATAAAAGATTCATACTCTTGGTCCGAAGTGTCTCATAACCATTTCTTGGGTACTTGGAATGCACCAATTTTTGGACATGGGTAATGTACGTATTTACATGTGGAATAACTACGTAATTCAGGTATGCTGAGGCACCAGTGAGGGAGCCCAGAAGCAGGGAAAGAGAGGGAGGAGTTTGAGGAAGTCCATGAGGGTTGAGCTTATATGGTATGCGTTAGTGGTGGTCCGATTAATTGAAAAAATCGAAGATTGGTCGTAGTGGCTAAACGACCAAGGAATCGATCATAATTTCTCATAATCAAACACAAACAATTCTGGAACACTTGTTTTCATTAACAATATTTTTCACATGGTTGGTTTTGTCTGTTGCATTTCGTAAGCACTACAAGTTCGTTTCAAGTCATGATTGAATTTACCTTAATGATTCTAAGAAATTTATGTTCCTAACATACTAGTCATCCTTTAAAGATGTGAAATTTTGCCCAAAAAAACAAAAGAACTACATGTTTTCTTTCCCTTATTGTATGTGCATTAACAAATTTCATAAATGACGCTAACCAATTATTTTCGATGATTGATCGGTTGTAATGAACCAATCATCAATTATGAGATTTTAACCAATTCCCACCACTAGTATGAGTGTACAGAGGCGAGTGTGTGTTTACAGGGTCGCGAGTGAGGGATGTGGGTTCGGGTTAGGAATGTGATTGGTTGAATCACTTTTCGTTTACCACCGCACTTAGCAATATTACAGCTATGACGGCGGTCTGTAAATAATCGGTCGAGTAAATGATCGAAATAATTGTCACCTGACAATCCAGATATCAACATCACGATCATCCATCTACGCAATAGGGATACGATGACATGAGTCAACCAAGTCAGCGAGCCTCGTCATCGGATAACATTAGTCGTCTTTTACGAAAATATGGGTTGCTGAAGATCAGTTCTAACCCGGTCCGGATCTTCACATCCCGGTCAGGAATGTAACTGAGGAAGACGGATGTGTGGAGGTGAGGTTGGAGGTGTGGGGGTGAGGCTACAGGGATGTAACTGAGGAAGACGGGTGTGTGGAGGTGAGGTTGGAGGTGTGGGGGTGAGGCTACAGGAATGTAACTGAGGAAGACGGATGTGTGGGGGTGAGGTTGGAGGTGTGGGGGTGAGGCTACAGGAATGTAACTGAGGAAGACGGATGTGTGGGGGTGAGGTTGGAGGTGTGGGGGTGAGGCTACAGGAATGTAACTGAGGAAGACGGATGTGCGGGGGGTGAGGTTGGAGGTGTGGGGGTGAGGCTACAGGAATGTAACTGAGGAAGACGGATGTGTGGGGGTGAGGTTTGGAGGTGTGGGGGTGAGGCTACAGGAATGTAACTAGGAAGACGGATGTGTGTGAGGTTGGAGGGTGGGGGTGAGGCTACAGGAATGTAACTGAGGAAGACGGGTGTGTGGGGGAGAGGTTGGAGGTGTGGGGGTGAGGCTACAGGAATGAGGAAACGGAGGTGTGGGGGTAGGTGGGTGGAGGTGTGTGTGAGGCTACAGGAATGTAACTGAGGAAGACGGTGCGGGGGTGAGGTGTGGGTTGGAGGTGTGGGGGTGAGGCTACAGGAATGTAACTGAGGAAGACGGGTGTGTGGGGGTGAGGTTGGAGGTGTGGGGGTGAGGCTACAGGAATGTAACTGAGGAAGACGGGTGTGTGTGGAGGTGAGGTTGGAGGTGTGGGGGTGAGGCTACAGGAATGTAACTGAGGAAGACGGTGTTGTGGAGGTGAGGTTGGAGGTGTGGGGGTGAGGCTACAGGAATGTAACTGAGGAAGACGAGTGTGTGGAGGTGAGGTTGGAGGTTGGAACCGCAAGATCCTCTTCAGAAGGACAACAGATGCAGCACTGCACCTACCTAAGCCACAACTGGGGTTAGATTGGGGTTAGATTGGTCACAGTGTAGTGTGGTACACTCCAAGCTAACCATTACACGGTAAACACCCTTGCATCTCTCAGCGTAGTAGACCAGGAATGCCCCAGCAATGCGCATGTCAACATACACCGGACTGTGGCGCTCTCCCTCGCAACAACTGCTAAGCGTTTAAACAACTCTTCCTGTCTCTGCTTAGAGCATGTTTAGCTGTGCTGACACTTTTGTTTGGCCAGTACGGTAGGCATGTTGAAAGGACGCTCTGGTTTCTGTGAGAGATAGATACAAGACGTCAGGGGTCAGGCGTACCCGCTGGACACAAGTTGCCAGTATACGTTTGGTATTAAAGGAAATCAAGCAGGTCCCGATCCGAAAAACGTTCGTAGCGCTACGACATTCTCCAGCCTATGATAAGCTATAGAGTTACGACAGGTCGTAACGTTACGAACGTTTTGTGGACTGCAACCCTGCTCTTTTCCTTTTGGAAAACGGAAGTAGCACTCCTGTTGGTGGAGTGAGTGAGTGAATGGGGAATCGACCCGGGTCTTTGGCGTCTTTGATATGGTTTGGAAATGTATTACTCTAATAACGATTCTTTATTACGACCGAATGAGTGAGTGAGTATGGTTTGCGCCGTTTTTTAGGAATATTCCTGCAAGGTTAGGTTAGTTTAACGCGATTTAACGGTATTTCAGTTACATGAATGAGTGAGAATGGTTTTAGCAATATTCCAGCAATATCACGGCGGGGAACACCAGAAATGGGCTTCACACATCGTACCCACGTGTGCCAGTTACAAGATGGTGTTTCAGCGTTGGAACTGATGCGGGTTGGTTTCGCTTTGGTGAAAATAGGCAATGGGTATTGTGATATTACACCAAGAAAAATTGCCAGACCAAACCCTGTGTCATAAAATCCTTGCCCGACTAAGGGATGTAACTCTTCACATAGAATTGAGGCGGCTTAGACGACAGGACCTTGTCACTGATATGGTATATGATGCAAGCTTCTTTAATGGTGCTCGTTATATCAAACGCTGGTTTGATCCCATTTTTTACAAGCAGCCGAGTTACTTTGTAATAGGGCAGATTACTAATAAATGTCATTAATTCGTTTTCGAAAAAAAAATGATTTTGGCTTTCCAATTTTAAAAAGATTGAACCTGATTTCCTATCAAATGAATGTTCAATTAGGTGAGAACCATTTATAACGCTGAGACTTTGAAACCGTCTGTGAAGTATTATGTTTGTCGAGGTAAGGTCCAATGACACAGGGTAACACGTTTGGCTGTACGGAGTTACGCACCTCTACCATGCCAGGATCCGCTGATCCTATTTTTGATATAGACGTCTAAGACCTACACCACTTTAAGCTTCACTCCCAAATGTATCTGAAACGCTATGTTCATCTTAGATAATGTAGAAAAACCGCGTTTGACTCACTCAATCATCGGGGCAGTGGGGTAGCCTAGTGGGTAAAGCGTTGGCTCGTCACGCCGAAGACCTGGGTTCGATTCCCCACATGGGTACAATGTGTGAAGTCCATTTCTGGTGTACCCCGCCGTGATGTTGCTGGAATATTGCTAAAATCGGCGTAAAACCAAAAACTCACTCTCTCTCACTCACTCACTCACTCAATCACTCACTCAATCACTCACTCACTCAATCATCACAAAATCCAATTCCGGGACCTCACCTGGTCACACCGGAAACCAGACAAAAAAATCAAAAGTGAAAACAGGACATTTGGATGTTTTAACAGCTTAGAAAAAATGGGGACTCGTGTTTAGTGTAGACTCTACATGCAGTCAGCCACAATCAGTGGAGTGTAACATTCCTACCGCTGCCGCGACCTTCACCCCGTACACGATGTCGCGGTCGGGGGTGATCGTTGGGATGGAGATGATGTTGCACCGCCGTGTGTTGACAAACACTGACCTGTGGGCAGAAATCGCCATATAATGGGGGAATGTGTCAGAAACACGTGGTTTTGCTGACTCGGCAGTTGGCATTTTCCCCATTTGTGGTTCGGCTTTACCGCATTTTTAGCTTATATTGGACTTAAAAGGTGATTTGAGAAAATTTGCCAACTCATTTTCTTTGAAGTCTGGGATAAAGCATTTCAAAATGTTACGCGTCAGCCAATGATGATTTGCAAGAATTATTCACGTGATATGCCTAAGAAGTTAAAAATATCGTTGACCTTTTTAGCACAAAGTTTACCTGGATTTTCATAAGCTCGCTTGATTACAGGTAGATTAGAAAAGGTGTGAATGCACAGTGTCTTAGCATTGAGTGCTTAAGAGAGTGATAAGATAAATGTTACTCCAAGCATGTCAATATTTGTAACATTTTCATAATTGTTTAAGAAAAGCACGATTTATGGATGTCAACTTCTTTATTGTGAATAACACGACGTTTCGGAGTGTGAGCTTGTTCCTTCATCAGTGTGTGCTTGCCCTTCAAAGATTTCATAATTGTTGCTTCGAGGAGAGTTTATATCAAGTATAAGAATGTTCGAAACTATTTTATATTTTGGCAACGCTATATAATCCTATAATACAAACCCAACAACCCAACATGATTTAATTATCGCTTTGAGCATATTCCTGTGACGTGGAAAGGCGCTATATAAATGACCTATTATTATTATTATTTATTAAGAACTTGTATGAAATGAACCAATGACCAAGATGGCTTACGTACAGGTATTAAACGCCCCCCTTCCCCCTCTTAAAACTTACTTCCAAAGAAAGTGACACCCCCTGTGTGCCATGTACAAAATCAATGACACCCCCTACCCATAATTGTTAAGCTTATTTTTTGCATAACTACCATACACAATTGCTGACACACCCATCCCGTTTATGTGGACACAATTGATTGACCCCCAACCTCTCCAGAACACTTGCCCCCTAAAAAATTCTCTCTCTCTCTCTCTCTCTCTCTCTCTCTCTCTCTCTCTCTCTCTCTCTCTCTCTCTCATGGTCTCTAACACTTACATATGGTATAGGACAGACACGAGTTCCTAGTATAATCGCACTGTTTGAGCATCTAATCGATGATGTATTTTCTATTCTCATGATCTCTGTGGCGCATTTATACATAACACGACGGCCATGTTTGACCTCATCCGGCGCATTGCTCTGGCCCTCCGCGGAAATTAATCCGCATAAGTGTATTGTCAAGGCAGGTGATGATATTAAAAAAATAAAGATCATCGAACTCTATCAACACCCTAAAACAATTAAGATTCGACCTAGACCTACTTCGACTGAAATAATGCATTTAATGAACGAATTACAACCATGAAAGTTGTCCACCACCATCAGGAAGTAAACAATCACGGACCTGGAATTCGATCCCACACTTGGGCCTAGATTTTCGAAGCTCTCTTAGCGCTAAGATTGTCGTAAGTGCCATACATTAACATTAACTTAACGCTAAGAGAGCTTCGAAAATCTAGGCCCTGGAATTTAATCTCACACGTATGTTTCATACATGTGTTGTCGTTCTCACCATACGCGTGTAAATAACCGATGGTAGAAACGTTGAGGAGTATACTTGGAAAAATCACGTAAACGGCAGCAAAAAATGTTGCATTTGTGTTTTTATAAAATCAGGACAAAAAGGGCACATATATAACAGTGTAAACAGACATAACTTCCCTCGTGGTGGACTGGGAACATTTTATGAAAACGGAACCGGAAATATTTAAAGATATTTTAAACCATAGCCTGCATCTCAATCACATTTCGTTCTAAACCTTTAAAGCTGTTTGTTTGTATTTGTACTTGCATCTGAAGCCGTTCATCCACGTAATCAAGTTCCCTTGAGTCCTCGTCATCCGCATCAACTTCAATCCGACAATACACGTGTAAACTACCAGCTCTCTGTTCGGCAGGACTGGCGAGAACGCGCATCTCACATCAATCTGTTGTTGGCAATAACACTACAACGCCCACCAGAACAGGATCAAAAAGGCTTCAACGCAGGTTAAACACATTCCACCCAAATTGTGTCTGTGTGACCGTGCAGATTATAGATAAAACAAACTGCTGAGGGTGTTGCCCAGCAAGTTGAAACCTGACAATCACAGTCAGGAAGCTGTTGTTAGAACTACCTGGCAAGCCACAAAGGTAATCTCCCGAGCCTAATATCAGTATAAGGCTTGACAAGGAATATTGAAGACTGAGCGTTTGCAAGAGCAGTCGGTGATGCGCTTCTGACACTGTCATGGTAATATCAACATTTACCTGAAAAATGTATTTTTTAGATATTTTACCCACCATCATGTATTCGGGTTTAGGGAGCCTAAGGAGGTTTCATTTACATAGCAGCTTCCGATGCCATGCTGATGAGGCTGGCTAAGGACGCCCTTCTGGACCAGCAGATCCTATGAGTCTTGCTTCATTGGGCAGAAGGTTCAGGTGGTCGTCTAGGCGTTGTCTGGCGGTGGCTGCTATTCTCGTTGAATCGCAGTTCTGTATGCAGGGCTTGCCGTTTGTATGTGGAGTTGTGTCAGACATGTTCCAATCCTGTTGGTGAAGGGTGATATCCTTGTTTCTGTATGAAGGTGAGTTTTGACCTGAATTGTGTACTGTCGTGAATATTCTGAAAGACACATATAGAATGGTGGACTGTAAATAATGTATTCGTGGCCAGACGAAATAGTGGTTGATAAAGAGAGCACCATGGGGGAAATCGACATATCTCTTAGCCTGAAGCCTCAATTTAAGTGTATCACTTCTAATTAATGGAGAAATAATTGAGTGTGAGTGAGTGAAATGGGTTTTACGCTGTTTTCAGCAATATTCTAGCAATATGACGGATTGTGTACACCAGAAATTGGGTTCACACATTGAACCCATGTTTGGAATCGAACACGGGCCCCCGGCGTGACGAACAAAAGCTTTAACCACTTGGCTACCCCACCTTCCCGATAAGCAGTGAGGTGCATGGGGCCCATTCCACCTAGTATTACTGCATATGATATTTTTGGAGGATATCCGTTTGGCGAAATATAATTTGATGCCGAAGACACAAATGAACGATTTTTAAAATAATTAACACAGTCCAGGTTCGTCAAACAGCCGACCGCCTCCATGGTGTAGTGGTTAGAGCGTCTGCCCGAGAGCGTCAAACCAAAAGACGTTCAAATATGGTACTTGTTGGTCCCTGCCTGGCGCTCGGCATTAATGGGTACAACAAGGACTGGTCGGCTCGGAGTCAGTATAATGTGTCTGAGTGGGGTATTCATGCTTCACTGCGGCATGGTATCTCAGTGGGCTAGCACTATAAAACCAGCTTCAGTCTGGGCTAGTACAAGCAGCCGCACCTACACATACACACGCATGCACGTCGTCATATGAGCGAAATATTCTCCAGCGCGACGTTAAACCCAATTTCACCTCACCTCACCTCGTCAAACAGCCAACATATGGCACTCTGTTCATTCAACGTAAGATTGACATGCAATAAAGGTTACAGAATGAAAGAAGCCAGAGTACGTAAAAACATAACTGCTTATGAAAATCAAATCCGGTAAATCAAACTTAAAACTAATTATTAGAATAAACGTACAACATTACCTCCCGAGTTTAATGAGTAGTCTGTATTTCAAAGTGCCCTCTGGTCACGCTGAAGCCCGATCCACAAAGCATTCGTAGAGTTAACCACAAGCTTACGAATGTCGTAGCGCTACGACACCAGAAATGGGCTTTACACATTGTACCCATGTACCCGGGCCTTCGACGTGACGTAATAAGAGAAGAAACGTTGCGTTTTCAACTTCAGAGAGGCCAGTTCATTTGCATCTGGCGTAAAGTATTAATATCCGCATTAACTGTACTTGACAAGTATTGCATGTGCATGCGCTAAACCACTGGTTGCCTTCAATCGAATGGTTGAGGTAAGCATTTCTATCACCTTCCATCGTGCTCTTTTCGTTGTTTTTAAAAGCCGTTGTCCATGTTTCATAAAAGCATCCAAGCAGTGTGAGATAGGCATAAACATGATGTTCCTCAGTTGATAATCACATTGACAACATGCTCAAACTAATAGATGTTTGTTGGCGTATTGTCATGTATGACGCCCAACATACCTAGGTGACCCTTTAATTATGAGACTGAGTATATGTCCAGCCCTCTGCAATTGCCCTAAAACGTAGGAGTCATGCTAAATATCACAATATCACGTAGACCAACCGGTCCAGATTAAAGAGGTTACGAGGTTCTAAAACGAGGGTAAAAATGCTTTAAATGACAATTCCCCTGTCATTTGAACCCGTGAAGACCTGCGTTAGAATTGGTTTTCAGCAACCCATGCTTGTCGTAAAACTGGATCGGGTGGTCAGACTCGCCGACTTGGTTGACACATGTCATCGTATCTCAACTGCGTAAATCGATGCTCATGATGTTGATCACTCGATTGTGTGGTCCAGACTCGATTATTTACAGACCGCCACCATACGGCTGCAAAATTGCTGAGCTCGGCGTTAAATAACAACCAACCGTCATTTGATTATAATGGTGAAAGGTTATGTGTACATGCGTATACTCAAAACAGTGTTTTTGTTATCCACTGTCTGACGGGTTTCCTTTGAGCGCGGAAAACATCATTTAAGCTGAGGATGAAGCAGCTTATAGCTTGTCTTTTGTCATCAATGAAACGTGCTGATACGTCTCCTTCATCTGGCAAAAGGAAACATTTTTTGTCATACATAACTAACTGTTCATTCATAGACTGACATAAAATGGCTTAAAGGCCCAAACCTGCTATGTTTATAAATCTTTGAGAGCTTGCTTTGATAGCATTGACTGTATTAACTTTCAAAACGTGGATAAAATTCGGACAATATAGGATAACCCAACATCATCAACATAATTTAATAACTGAGCAAAACCTTGTAAAATCGTTTGGAAAGTTGTCATATGTGTTCATATAAACGAGAAAGACTTTTTATTTCACAATTAGATCTGTTCACGCTGACCAAAATGCATATAGACAAGATAGAATGTGTGAAAAGGGTTTTCGGGAAGCGTGTTTGAAATATTTCACCCAAGTTGATTTTTCTAGAACATCTGGACAAAAACAGTGTAACACAAATGGCAAAAAACATCTCGTGTCACGAACTTTCGCGTACTTAGATTTTCATTCCGAAAAACATATTTACACTCATTTTAGTCATACAGAAGTCCAAAACTACAAGTGGAAAAAAGGAAAAATAATATGTTAATATGTCTCTTGCAACATTAGAATTTGAAATTTTGGCTGGGCAAATGCTCCTCATACTGAATCGTCCTTTAACTTTGTACGAAGTTCAACCACCAAAAACAACATTTGTTCAATTGAAATCAACACCGAGTTATCTGATTCCTCTAGTGGTGAAGTTTTGATATTGTTTTATGCAGGTGTCAGTTTCAATTTAAACAAAACATATATCGAATAAAACAAAATTCGTAACTGTAAATAAATGCAGCTGTATAAAGAAGCCATTTGAAAGCGATACTACCGTCGGTTATCTCCCCTTTTCGGGGAAATACCGCTTTCTCATCAATGCTTCTTGCTTTACTCAGCATCTCCTAGAAACCGGAAGATGACGTTCATCTACAACCGGTGGTTTAACATATTTTGAGAAATTATTGGCAGGAGACCACGATAATCCGACAACAGAGAGTATGTACGCCCCATCGATGAGAACACATTCATAGACCTCAAGGCTATTTTTTCAGTTTGAGGAATTAACTAGGCGGCCTTAAAAGACGGATGTTGGGGAGGGTGTAGCGTTGGCAGTTGGGGGGATTATCGTGATATTGGGGATTACCGTCATATTTTAGCTTTAACTCTCTGGAACAAACCTGCCTTCGCCATTAGGTCAGTCAGAGGATCTGTTCTCGTGATGAGCTGTTGAGGTGAGTTGGGGGATATACCTAGTTCATGTCTTGTCCTTTGATGTTAGACGTTTCATTGCGAAATTGAATCCTTATCAATTTATCATTTGGAAGTTAAATCATGTTACATTAGATAGTATTTCAAATAAATATACGCGTTATACTGTTTGTGCGAATGTTTTCAGGATCTCATCAGGATTCAAACCAATATATTTTGTTAAAAAGGGAAGTGTTTTTTATGTGTTTTTTATCCATAGACTCTCCGAGATAGTGAAGTTATTCCAAACTGAAAATGTTAACATATCAACACAAGCCGATTTCATAGGTACATACTAAGACATACTTATTTAACCTGAAGCACCTTTGTAAAATGAATACTTGATTATGTAGCCAGTTAACATCTCCTTAAGATCGCCGCGAATAGCTGCGACATAGCTGATGCTGCGTTTAGCAATATTCACTCACTCACTCTGCTTAAGTAAGCAGAGCTTCGTTTCTACGGAAAACTCGCGTGCCATTTACTGAGGAGAGTGTCAAACGTTATGGTGAATCTGGACATTTGGTATTCCGGGCAGTTTCAGTGGAAACAACACCGTCCGGACAAACGAGATTAGCAGAGGTTTTTTCATCACTGATATTCCGTGATCCAAATATATAATTTCCACTACTTTTTGCCTTTAACATCCAATGGAATCGAGTCGGCAGATAATACAGACTCGCTATTCTCTGGCGTTTATATTTTATATTTGCTCGTACCTAATTCCCAAAACAATCTGGACAAATTTTGTTTTGAATACATGTAGATTACATCTCAAAGGCATCTTCAAAAAATCATAGGGCGGTAGGTTAGCCTAGTGGTTGAAGAGTTCGCTTGTCAAGCCGAAGATCCGGGTTCGGTTCCCCACATGGGTACAATGTGTGAAGTCCATTTCTGGTGTCCCCCGCCGTGATGTTGCTGGAATATTGCTAAAAGCGGCGTAAAACCAAACTCTGTCGGTCAGTCAGTCTTCAAAAATCATAGGGCGGTGGGTTAGCCTAGTGGTTGAAGCGTTCGCTTGTCAAGCCGAAGATCCGGGTTCGGTTCCCTACATGGGTACAATGTGTGAAGTCCATTTCTTGTGTCCCCCGCCGTGATATTGCTGGAATATTGCTGGAATATTGCTAAAACTCACTCATTCTTTTCATCCACAGCCATACTTTTCATACTCACTCTAAAATTACAAGTATTCCTTCGTGCTAGGAAAGTCACAACTTGAGATTAATTTCAGCAGGGATTGAAACTCTTATAATCTGTTTCTGAAAGTCGATTGTGAAGTTATGTCCATGTTTGTCGGACCACAAGACGAATGAACCCATGGCGCCCCGAAACCCCGACAACTGTAGTCCATACAAGCACTGTGAATCTTAAGTATGTGTAAATAAAAAACTGGAGCTACTTCCTGGTATCCGAAACAATAAACATGTACGCCATTGTGACGAACAGAATGAGTGAGTTTTTTTCAGTCGGTCTGGACGCTGAAGACCATTGCATGAAGAAGGCCGCCATTGTTTCACGACCAGAGGGGCTTATAAAGTTAATCGGCTTAGGCATGTCTCTGTTTGGCCCAGGATCGCCTTAACGTAATGTAATTCGTGGCGACCGGATATGATTTCATGAATGAAACAAAGTGCACAAGGATGTTTATATGAAATAAACAGTTCCCTTGTCGGTTGCTGAAATGCATGGTATGTTATAGAATTAAGCTTGGCCAATATGGTTACAGCTACACATTTCCTCAAAGTTAAACCGTAGCAGTTGGGGCTGAGGACGAGCTGTAGGCAAGATCACTGTATTTTGTGACTCTCATGACACAAAGTACGTGTATTTTGAAGGCGTATTTCACGAACACCTGGTGTCATCTTTGATTGCGCTTTGGGTCCCGTTCTTAGAATATTCAGAATATTTTGCCTCATACGCCCATTGGAATCTCTTTCCATAGATAAGCGTCGATGTTTAGATAAACTTGTATATTTGATAGTTTTTCAGAGGCATATAGAAGTTGGAATTCAAGTATAAAACAAAATATTATGGATGTCAACTTCTTCTTTATTGTATACACAACAAAGCAAAGAAAAGCCCAGAAACGTTGTGTATACAATAAAGAAGAAGTTGACATCCATAATATTTTGTTTTATACTTGATAGTGATTTGCAACTGTATACTCGTCATAACGCTGTAGATAAAACGAACTGTACTTATGCGGACATTTCACAAACAGTTTTGTGATACTGGGTCTGTTGCAAATGGATATTAATTTTAGCTGCAAGTGTGTGATGTATGCTGCGTTTGCTAAAACGAATCAACATATTGAAAAACGAAACTGTTGACTTTTTCTCACGTCTCAAATTCTTCCATCGTCGTTTCGTGCACAACGTCAACTGGTGAATTCCCATGATTTTTCAAAGAATGTCCAGTAAACGATTTTTATGAATTCTTTGTTGTTTACCTTGAGGACAAATTATTTGTTTGGAATCCGAAACGCCACATCCCAACCCCCATCCGAATATAAAATGATCGTTCTCTAAACTAGACATCATCAGAGCAAACTCTATTCATTCTCTCGATTTTTGCAATAGTTCCAACCATTCAAGGAAATCAACTTTCATTTCCAGAATTATTCTTTCAATCTTCATACCCTATATTCTTTGTCCGAATTGTTGATAGTCTTACTTTAGTTCTGTTCTCATCCAACTTTAACAGTCCTTTGACGAAGACAATGGTAGGAATACATCAACAAAGAATTTGGAACGCTGTACTTGTGATGACATTATCGTGGAATCAGAATACCCCAAAATCCACAGCGTTTGAATCAGCATTGGGAATTCCACAGACAAGCTGTGACGACACAAGGAGTGTTTTCCATCCGCCACAAAAAACGGATCCATTTTTGGCTGAAAATATTCGGATGCGGAAGCAAATGCTCGTCTATTGTTTTTGTGAAAACACTTTTCAGCGCACATCTGGGTGGACCTGGATAAAAACATCGACAGGCGTCATCAGCCAATATTACAGTCAGTTAAGGGCTTTATGTTGTTGAAAGGTATTTCTTCCTTATTTTCTCTGTGTATTTGGACTTGTGGCGGTAAAAGAGGGCAAATAGTTATTCAATAATTCAAATTAATCCCACTGTGTTTGAAAGTTTTCCGACCAATGCATACACAAATTATGCTTAATGAGCAAATGTAAATATTCTCGCCCATGGGCGAGATATTTTAATAACGTTCTAAATTAGCCGAAATAAGTTAAAATGAGTAATTATAATGATATCTATAAATACTTTCATTCATATACAACCCATACAACATGTATTATGAGCAAAAACGTAAACATTCTCGCGCTTGGGCCGGCCCATGGGCGAGGTAGTTTAAATATTTAGTTTTTGAAAAAATATTTTTAATTTTTTCATCCTTAGCATATGTTATTGATAACTGCATGTTGAATGTTTTCAAGATGCTCTGTCAGAAACTGGCCACATTTGGGGGTTCCAGAATTTTGGGGTTCCAGAATTAAATTGTGACGCGTTATACACAAACTGATGCATAACTCTTTGTTTATCAACAATCAACAATCCAGTGTCAGATTCTGAAATGAAAACATACTGCAAACAAATGATTCATCCGTTATGTCGTATTTTCTCCAACTTCTACGTTTTCCCGGATGCCCTGAAGGCACAGGGAGGGTTTATTTAAACTATGTTCGATGGGTCGTTTTGACCTAAAGCTTACATCACAAATCATCTCACCCAAATCGTGCCCCAAAACTTACCCTCCCAAGTGTTGCAACGTATACATTGACCCAAATCACATCGAAAAGCTACACTCAAACATGACTGGTACCATTCGGAATCAGTCCTCGATGTTTGTTCATCTCTTCAAGAGCAGACGATAATTGCATCTCCCCAGTATTGGTTAAAGTTGGGTCACCCGAATGTCGTCTGCTCGCCACCTGGAGGGAGCCGACGTCACAGCGCGCGGAGTTGGGTGCAAGGTTCCCGTGCTTGCAGAACGTGCTTGTTGCAAAGACATACCATCGCTGTTGGCAGTGTTGCCTCTCGCCGCTGTTTGTTGCCATCAGAAGTGGTGTCCTCCCAGTCTGATATGTGTCACTGAACCGCCACCCTTACATGCAAGATTCCGTATCGTGTCTGCCTGACTCTGACCGCGATGACCTTACCGTGACCCGAACGTTGAAAACAGTATTTGTCAGGAAATGCTGGTAGTTTAGTGCCACTGCGCAGGCTCCTGCAGGCTCACCATTCGCATGTACTCGGTTAATTCCGTTATGTCACTGTAACGTCACACCACTACATGTTCTGCACACAGTGTGTACAGAATCTCGGCATCTTATGAGAAATGCCTATTGCATGGTTAATTTTAAGTCTGTTGGTTTACGAATTTGTTGGTTGGTTTAACGCCACGCTCAGCATTATTCCAGCTCTATGGCGGCGGTCTGTAAGTAATCGAGTCTGGACCAGACAATCCAGTGATCAGCATCAGAAGCATCAATCTACGCACCTGGGATGCGATGACATGTGTCAACCAAGTCAGCGAGCCTGCACAAATGATCCCGTTAGTCGCCTCTTACGACAAGCATGGGTTTAAGAATTTGTATTGGAGCAACATTGCATAGTTGATATTGGGGTTTAAATTCTCGTCCAAGAGAGAGAGAGAGTAGTAATTCTGTCTTAAATCCATGTCAGGGACACATGGAATTCTTTTAACGTTAAGAAATATGAAAATACTACTTCTAGAAATTAGATCTTGAACTCAGGTCGGAGGCCTCTGTCTACTAGACATATTCTGGCCCCAAAGGGATAACATACTCATAAAATCTGCATGTTATTTGTAGACTAAACCAAAATGATAAATGAGAGTGACTTTACACTTCCATGAATAGAATTTCAGTCTTATATCGGTATGTGTGTTGTTTAACGCCGGGGGCAGTGGGGTGGCCTAATGGTTAAAGCGTTGGCTCGTCACGCCGAAGACCCGGGTTCGAATCCCCACATGGGTACAATGTGTGAAGCCCATTTTTGGTGTCCCCCGCCGTGATGTTGCTGAAATATTGCTAAAAGCGGCGTAAAACCAAACAGTCAGTCAGTCAGTTCAACGCCGCACTCAGCAATATTTTTCAGCTGTATGACGGCGGTCTGAGTCTCGACCAGACATTACAGTGACTGACATCATGAGCATATAGATCAATGAAATTGGGATACAGCAACTGTGCCATCGTCTGATACAGACAGTCCGTGTACATAATTGATAAACTTATCTCAAACTGATGTCTGTATTGCAGTTCAACATAACTTCCTTCCCGGGAGCTTAGATCTCAATTGAATGCTACCATGTGATTCTTGCACAGATGTTTTTCAGGCACAGGAGCTCCTCCGGAGAAAACGAATATTTGTTTTATTTACGTTTACAGAGGATTTAAACGGTTGGAAATTTTCGACTTGGCGCCGTGAAAGATCACCTTTCTGAAATGAGATAGGTCAGGGAACGTTGTATGGTGTTCCTCCTTCATTTACATTCAAATGCACATCGTGCAGGGTACGTCGCCACCAGGTGTCGCAGTACTCGGTCAATAGAGGGCGCCACCAATGCATGTGGTGCATGCGCAAACAGTGATTTTTAAGAAATGGAAACTTGACGGAAAATTCCACGTTCGCCTGGCCGCGTAACGTTAGGGACGAGGGGATGAACTGATGGGGTTGAAGAAAGGGCTTCTGCTGCTGGTTGTGAATCATGATTCATCTCGGAGGTAGCTGGGGCGTCTCTTGTCTTCTCGTCACGATCCGTGTACACTGCAGAGGCATTCCGCTTTACAGCAAAACCTTGCTTGTCCGGAAACCTGGCTTATCAGCGATGAAAAACATTTTCAATCAAAAGAATTATCTTCAATATACATCGTTCTTTTTCGATTGTAAGTGAATCATTATCTTTTTGAATCTCCATCATTTAGTCAAATAGACACACGTGAAGGATATATTCGTTATTTGCTCATGATGGTGGAAGTCAGTAAATTTCAGTGCCACACTATAAGCGAGCGAGAGTTTCTGGAAAAGATACTTGATCTAATACAAAAAGAAAAATCATGATAATGTTAAATAACTAACGGGCCATTGTTCCCACCTTTGTGTTACATCAGTGTCACCAGAAACTCTTTAAAACACTGGCTACCACCAGCGACCACATCTTAAAACCTAGCCCTGCTCCAAGCTGTACTGAATGCTGAGCCCATGGAGGTATAGTAATTCTATCCTTCGAAGAGGCAAGTCTAGATAAGCGGACAGCACAGGACCCCAGGCTGTTATTAATTAGTTTTTGAAAATTATCATTCAAACTATTACTTTTTACCTTAGAGACTTGTGGAAGTCTACTTAAAACCTATTCCGTCAACTTGGTGACTGTACCTGTTTCCTACACTATGCTTCGTCATCATCTCAGTCATATTACAAAATAATTCATTTTTTCGAATTTTTAAAGAATTCAAGACAATTCTGATAAAATATACTTTTAATTGCGACAGGGCCATCTTGAGACTATTAGGCTGACGGTGTCAGGAACGTCTTTGATAAAAGCAAACAAGGACTTTCTGTGAAAAGGTTTATTGTATTGTGATAATTTGTAAGCACTTAACTCGAAGGTCTTTTCTTTCTTCCCTAAGATGTAAAGGGTACTTGTGTACTTTGTGTTATTTCATAATTCCACATTAAATTTCAGACAAGCAGTTGTGTATTTTAAGTTTTTGTTAATTTGTTAAATGTCTGGTAATTTTACCTCTCATCAACAATTTAAGAGGAAGTGATAAATTTGTGATAAATTACTCAGCCGCCGTTAGCATTACGATGCCCATTACTCTAATATGTGTAGACCAGTAGTTTGTCAAGTAGATAATTTAGAAAAAAGAATCCGAAAAAAGTAGTTCTTATCAATATATCTCATTTTAATTTTAAATCATCATTTAAATGAGTCAGATTTTGAGTCTCTATACTCCGGTCATTAAGCAGTTAACATCGATTTCGGACAATTTCCTTGCACACGAAGCTAGACAAAACCAAACCCCTGTTTTGCTCAGAAAAATGTCGTTATTTTCTGTCCTGGTTTTACGTGACCTTAGAATCTGACATGGGTTTGATACTTGCCCCATTTATGTGGAAATTGGTCGGTTGGCTTAAGGTCAGGTAGAGGTGAAGATCGCCACTGGTCAGCTACATCCAGCAGGTGCTTGTCCGTGGTATCTCAAACACCTTCTTACCGTTAGTGCAGAATTAGTTCACCCTTTTCGCGTGTCATTAAAAGTTTCAGCGATCCATTCATTTATGTTTACCGCGATGTTGACTTTGAAGTCGATATTTGTTTCCATAGAAACTCGAGACTGGTTATTTTCTGGCGTTGATGTTATATATTTTTATTACTCAAGGCGAACTTTTACCTTTCAACTATTATTGCGTTAGATTAGCCATGGCATAGTAGTTCCTGGTCTCGTTCAAGACTATACATGGATTACGTCCTACTGTTGCTGCTGCTGCTGATGATGACAGAAATAATAATGATAGTGGTGATGATGATGCTTGTAAACGTGGTCGTACGGATAGTAATGACGATGACGTTGATGGTAGAAATAAAGAGGTAACTGCTGGTGCTGATAAAGACAGTCGTGTGGTGAGGATGATAGAGATAATGATAGAGACGAGGATGAGGATGATGATGATGATGACGATGACGTTGATTATAGAAATAAACAGGTAACAGCTGGTGCTGATGAAGACAGTGGTGTGGTGAGGATGATAGAGATAATGATAGAGGTGATGATGATGATGATGCTGATGACGATGACGTTGATAATAGAAATAAAGAGGTAACAGCTGGTGCTGATGATGATGATGATGATGATGATGATGATGATGATGATGATGACGATGACGACGACGCAATACTATATAAACGGGAACGGCCAGCATATTATTTGCATAACCATCTCATATGGGCCGGGTGTCAATGGCCACAAATCGAGCAACATCGCTGGTGAGAGGAGGCGACGTATATGTGATTGAGCTTTAGTGAGGTTCTGATCATGGACAAAACATTTAGAAACATCAATTACGACTTAAATTACAGCAGTATATTGGTAAGCACAGATGGTTAAATTGTCCAAGTCACAAATCATCGTTCAGAATGTCTCTGGTTTGAATCCCATATTTACCCCACTGTTTGGTTTACCAAAACCATACCCTTGATCAACACCGTGGCACAGTGTTAAGAGTGTTCGTTTGTCCCGCACATCAACGGGTTCGTTTCCCTTCTTGGAAACATTTTGCATCTGAAAGCAGAATTACTGATGCACTGTAAAATAATATTCACTCGCCCTACTAGGGGGTAATGACCAGGAGCGCATTTTAAGGTTTGTTTTGTCACTTTGCACACGTCAGCGACTGCAGTAACCATAGTAACCCCTAATCCTATCCAATCTCTGCTTACGTAAAGCTGAGCCGCTGTTGCAACAGCGAAACTCTCCAAAAACGCCTCACAAACATTCTTTTTGTCGAAATGACGAACGTCTTCTTAACGTCAGATGTTCTTAAATATTTGCCATTAATTAGACAGTCTTGCAGCCGAAACACGACCGGGGTGGTGTGTTGTAGACTATGCAAATAAGTGCGAGATACGCCGGTCCTTCTAACCTACATCAAAGCGGTAAATTTACTTCCTTACGTAAACCCTCGTTAGATGTTGGGTGTGATGGTGTTGTCACGTGGTCTGAGTTGATCACTGTATTAGAGGCGTGTTTGGTGAGTGAGTCAGTTAGCAGTCGGGGTGGAAGTTTCCAGGGATGATAGAAGAAAGGGGATTAACTGTCGTGCGGTTCGAACACTGTCTGAAGCTCGCGGCGTGTTATATTTTATATGTTTAAACTGGACAGTGAATTGTTGAATATATTTATTGTGTCCCCGTGCATTTTGTTGCCAGGACATCCGAGTAAATTCACACTTACTATTGCTGGAACATTGGGGTAAATCTATACTCACTATTGCTGGAACATTCGAGTAAATCCATATTCACTATTGCTGGAACATTGGAGTAAATCTATACTCACTATTGCTGGAACATTGGGGTAAATCTATACTTACTATTGCTGGAACATTGGGGTAAATCTATACTTACTATTGCTGGAACATTGGGGTAAATCTATACTTACTACTATTGCTGGAACATTGGGTGAGTTTATTGCTGGAACATTGGGGGGAAAATCTATACTTACTATTGCTGGAACATACTATTGCTGGAACGCGGGGTAAAATATACTATACACTATTGCTGGAACACTGGAGTAAATCCATATTGGGGTAAGTCTATCACTATTTACCATACTCACTTACTCGATTGGGGTAAAATCTATACTTACTATTGCTGGAACATTGGGGTAAATCTATACTTACTATTGCTGGAACATTGGGGTAAATCTATACTTACTAACATTGGGAACATTGAGTTCTATACTTACCTAAAATCTATACTTACTATTGCTGGAACGTAAATCTATACTTCTACATTATCTCAGTAAACTGTGTTTATAACGAACATGCATATGACGAACAGATCTATACTTACTATTGCTGGAACATTGGGTTAAATCTATACTTACAATAACTGGAACATTGGGGCAAATCTATACTTACTATTCTGGAACCGGCCACTATTGCTAATGAACACTGGAGTAAATCTATACTTACTATTTTTGTCATTGGGGTAAAAATACTATTGCATGCGTATAACCAACTACGGATATAACGAAATAAATTTGTGAAATCTATACTTACTATTACTGGAACCCTGCAGGTAAACACAATTTAATTTTCTTGGAAATAATGTCAGTTTAAATATACTACACTATTTCCATAACGCAATTCGGTGTTTTAATTATATCGAGGCACTACGACAGCCGAGTGGATTAAGTGCTTCGCGCTAAAGATAAAAAATCTATACTCAACAAAAAAAGTTAAGCACCACCCCAATTTTCAATATTAAAGTATTTAATAGTTCATATTATGATCCATAGGATACTTAAACATTAGAGCCGCCATATAGCTGGAATATTGCTGAGTGCGGCGTAAAACTAAACTCACTCACTCACTTAAACATTAAATATTGGGAGGATCCTTAACTTTTTTTATGAGTATATTTCCGAAATGGACATAATGTGTGAAGCTAATACTTAGTGATCATATAATACAGTAAACTACGTTTGTAACGAATCACCATCATCATCATCATCATCATCATCATCATCATCATCATCATCATCACAGGTTTCGAAGTTCACACAGGTCGCTAAGCCCGACACAGCTGAATGTACAGAGAGCATTCAAACATCCAGTGATGGTGGCCGTAATTTTCCCAGTGTATATGAGGGTTATAATTCTGAACCCGTTTTCAACCCCGTTCTCTCTCCTTCAATTTACTACAAACTGGAACTAATTTAAAACTTACAGACAGGTAAAAAAAGTGAACATATTTGCCTTAATCAAGCAAGACCAGCTTCAAACGCCGAGGACAGGTGAAATGATGTTGACACTAGTTCGATTTTCAAAGACTGTAGCTAGGTCACCATAATACCGTGGGAATATTTGCTGAGTGCGGCGTTTGACAATATGCCATTACTCCAGCAGAACGCTGAGCTCTACAAATCAGCATTTGCGGGACTATTAGATGAGTAAATATCTCCGTACGTATAATTAAAAGCAAAAAATGACCAAAATACAACACATTCTATTATCAGAGAAAGTCGCTGCTTAAAGCAGAACCTGCTTCTGGCTATATAACAAGCATACCGGGGCGGTGGGGTAGCCTAGTGGTTAAAGCGTTCGCTCGTTGCGCCAAAGGCCCGGGTTCCATTCCCCATACGGTACAATGTGTGAAGCCCATTTCTGATGTCCCCCGCCGTGATATTGCTGGAATATTGCGTGAACCCCAACTCACTCACTCACTCACTCATACGCATACCGAGTGTTCTAAAAAAGGTTAGCGTATCCTGCTTCCCTTTCCGCACCCATCACAAATACATGTAAAGGCGAGTCAATTGGTCTGATAAACACGCAGCAAATGGTTCAAATCAAAACAGAAAATGGCATCGGACATTTGTTAACTCATCCCGTATTTAGGACATTCTGACATTCGATATACAAAGAGTGAGTATGGTTGTACGCCGACCTCAGCAATATTCCGGCAATATTGAAATCGACTTCACACATTGTACTCATATAGGTAATCGAACCCGGATCCGTTCATGACGATTAAACTGTTAAGTAAACGAGGGCGGTGAGGTAGCCTTGTGGTTGGCTCGTCACGCCGAAGACTCGAGTTCTGTTCCCCAATGGGTGCAATGTCTGAAGCCCATTTTTGGTGTCCCCTGACGCGATATTGCTGGAATATTGCTAAAAGCGGCGTAAAATCCTAATCACTCACTCCTCAGTAAACGATGAGGAACTCCTAACAATGAAAGAAACTTATCCAAACGAAATATTTTTCACTTAATTACAAACTGAATACTATCATGTAGGTTTCATTAAAAGGTTCCATATACATCAAGCCCAAAAAAATCTTCATCTGTTTGGGATTCTTAAATTAGAACCTGTGTTTGCCAACTCTTCATAATCTTTATCAATATTATACATGTCATTTACTTTCCAGATGTTGGCAGCACGTTTGTATCTGTATAATGAACGAACAAACATTTGTGTTGTAAACTACGACGCCTTGAAACATGGCTGACATTTGTCCCAAACCTTGAGCCCGTCAATTCGGTTTCTCTGTAAAAGACCACTGCCTTAAAAACTAACAACGAAAACCTTGGCAAAGAACTTCCCATAAGACTTCCAGGTGGAGTCCCCGAGAAGCCTTTCAAAATGTTAGGTTCTAAACACCAAGCAAATAGGACGAATTTAGTAAACAAACAAACATTTGAGACTCGGGCCCAACCGGGATACGAAACCGCGGCGAAATCACGTTAACTAAATGAAAACTGTAGATGGCGGTAAACTGGGACCTAGCTCTGTTTGCTTGTCTACGAGGTCAGTGTGAACTCTCGAGTTTCTTTAGGTAGGTGGTATTTTAGGTAGACTTAAACGCTGAACCTTGTGAACTTAGCTCGATATGTAACAGAGAAACGATATCTGCGGAAGGAAGTGGAATAATAATTATAATGTAATATTTATAGGTTTCCACTCTGTGAATATTTATATTATGAAGCCGCAAATAAAGGTTTAAGGTCAATGTGTAGCAGAGTACGTTCCATGAAATTCTTTAAAAAAGACATTTTTCAAATCTTTAAAATATATTTTAACGAAATGCAATCAGCATTAATCATAGCGCTGTTCTTGTATCTCAGTTGGTCGGTTTGTTGTTTCATGCCGCAATCAGCAATATTCCAGCTATGTGGCGGCGGTCTGGAAATAATCGAGTCTGGACCAGACAATCCAGTGATCAACAGCATGAGCATCCACATACGCAAATGGGATACGATGACATGTGTCAACCAAGTCAGCGAGTCTGACCACCCGATCCCGTTAGTCGTCTTTTACGACAAGCATGGGCTGCTGAAGACCAATTCTAACCCGGATCTTATTATTATTATCGATTATTGTTGAGTGCGGCGTTAAACAGCAAACAAACAATATTTGTAATTTTAGTAAAAAACTTCAGGCTTTTTAAAAAATATTCTGAGGCACAAAACGTAACCCACAGAAGTTCTGCAGGACATAGGCGACATCTGGAACAATGTCAGCTTTCAGCAATGGTTTCAACCATTCCATGCTTGTAGACATTTCAGGTGTAAGTGTTAGTGGTTTCTGTGTATACGGTGTATAAGTTTAATCTGACCCGATTGAGTATGGTTTAACGTCGCCTTTAGCAATATTTCAGCAATACCACGAAGGTGGTTTGTCTGGAAGAAGGCTAGAAATGATCAGAGTCCCTATCCACAAAGCTTTCGTAACGTTACGACTTATCGTAACTCTAAACTTTATCATAAGGCTTACGACTGGCATGATTCTACGAACGTTTCATGGATAGGGTCTACTGACTGACTGACTGAGTTTGGTTTTACGCCGCTTTTAGCAATATTCCAGCAACATCACGGCGGGTGACACCAGAATGGGCTTCACACAATGTACCCATGTTGGGTGGATAGGGTCTAGCATCGTTTACCACTTAATATACCCACGAACATGAGGGTAGAGTGAGTTCCGTTTTGAGATTATTGCCAGGAAATGTTGTATCCGTTTCTTCTTTTGCATCACTTTTTCTTCTCGTCATTACAGGGTTTACGGATCGATCTGTGAGAAAGGTCTGCCAAGGTTGTATTTTTCATCGAATTTTTGTTTCCGATCTGGAATCCTTATTCAAAGTTCACTTTCGATGAAAAAAACATACGTGTTTGGAGGTGAGAGATTACGGAAAAGATTGGTATAAATATTTGAAAAATATTTAAAGATTTATGGCCAATCGGCGCGTACAAGGCCATTGTTTATCCTACAGCTAACATTGGCAGACATTTCTAACGGGTCGATCTCTAGACCCCCTGACACAGGGAATACGCTGATATAAGCCGGGGCCCGGTTGCACAAAGCGATCTTAACGCTACAGCTACTCTAGTCCTCCCAACGGGGTACAATGTGTAAAGCCTATTTCTGGTGTCCCCCGCCGTGATATTGCTAGAATTTTGCTGAAAGCGGCGTAAAAATACACTCACTCACTCAGTCAGTCACTCACTCACTCTCTCACTCACTCACTCACTCACTCACTCACTCACTCACTCACTCACTCACTCACTCACTCACTCACTCACTCACTCACTCACTCACTCACTCACTCACTCACTCACTCACTCTCCGTTAAAGTATGGGAGTTCCGATGTACTTAGCGCTACGATCGCTTTGTGCAACGGGGTCTATGACGGAATACCAGCAACGATGTAGGTTGTAGTCAACGATGTGGAAGGTTGTAGTCAACGATGTGGAAGGTTGTAGTCAACGATGTTGAAAGTTCTATTCAAAGTTACTCCTAAGTTTATAAATGTCCCATTTGAACGTCGTAGCTTTTCAAAAACCAGCCCTTTATTCCTAGAATTTGAGTAGGATTGGGTAGGTGTCTATCGTTTTTGTCCAGCACGTAGGCAGTCGGTACCAGTGCTTAGTGCAAGCATGTCTGGACAACCTGCTTGCAAGCATGTCAGGTATTTCAGCATGGGCAACACCCGCTATGTCAAGCACAGTCACAACTGTGACCTCCACCTTCAAGAAGGAATGACGTAAGGTGAATACTGACTAACCCGAGTACTGAGTCACGGGCAAGGCGTTGGACGTTGTTCGGGTTTAAATCAGGGAAGCCTCGCTGATTGGTTTCTTAGACTGCACTTCTTTATGGAATAATTAACATTGGTCGACGTGACCTGGATGAGGTCATTAAGGTCACGGTAATGACCCGGATGTTGAGGCGATGAAATCACAAAGCCGAATGTTTTTGGTTCTTCGTCATAAGTTCCTTAACGTGACTGGCAATGTCTTTTAATAGAACAAGACATGTCAATTCGACATTGCCAAACACTCTACAGTGATTAAGGATTGGAATAGGTGTACCATATCAAAATGGCGCCCCTTTTTAGTTTTGATAGAACTGAAGATTTTACGAAAACCAATATATTTAATTTATCATGAACCAGGTTATAAAGATAACCCTTTGGTCAATGTTATTTGACACGTTATTTTAAATAACTCGATACAGGCAGAGAGTTTTCAAACCGCAAGAACAACTCTGAATGAATATTCCGATTTGACGTCATCGGAAGCTAAAATCGATTTAACAGTTCTTCTGTTCCTGTAAGTATCGCTAGGAATTTTATAAAGATACTACACACATTAACAGTTATAGATTACATAAATGCAAATGCGTCGTCTGAAGCATTCAAAGTATATAGAACGATACACTGTCTGAAGACAAAACTACTGAAATTGACTACAAGAATTTACTTAATTTTGTTGGAACGACATACAGCCAGTAATGTGCATTGCTGTAGTTCAATTGTAAGCCGACAATGTGCCTTGCTGTAGTTCAATTGTCATAAGTAAAATGAACAGACAACCCATCTCTTCTTTGAAGATTCTGAATTTTTCTTTTCAAATCCCTTCCCTGGAAAAGGGTACTTTTTCTTCAAATTCAGTTGAACACATGGTCGGAACACCAAACTGTCAGGTATCCAAGCAACAGTTACAAGCAGTTCTCGAACGTTATTGCATGGCACCAATTACGTCACGCCCAAAATAGCAGCTGTGCAGACAACATGGACGACTAATAGTGATGTATTTTAGCAGTCGTAAAGCCAGGCCGTTGACAAAGTAAATACTGTGGGGATATAAGCGGTGTGACCTCCGTGCGGTCAGCCCAGGACAGCGGTCTGTCAACATCTGGGGGTACAATGGGCAGGGGGAGCAATGTATTTGTATGGGTATCATGAGGATAAACTTCGGTGAGACCCTAGATTGTGGCTGGCGCAACAGGAAACAGATTAACTGAAGATTTACGCAACTGGATCAATTGACCAACATCAGGGCAGTGAACTGAAGTGAACCTTTCACACTTGATTGTAAGACAAAAAGATGTGTGTATGAATATGAATGTACGCCGATTTTCATCACATATGGGACAAACGGGAAGGTCTTGGAGGGAAGGGGAGGAATGGGAGGGGCACAGAAATGTGTAGACTTGCACAAGTCTCTAAGATAAAAATTTATAGTTTAAATGATAATTTCTAAAAAATAATAAATAACAGAATGGGGTCCTTACTGTCGCTTATCTTGACCTGCCTCTTCTAAGGATAGAATTACTATACTGGACAAAAATAGTTAGAGACATATGTAAATTTTGAAATTATGAATAATGATGTATTTATTCATTGACACATTGATAAAATATCAATCATAAAAATACCAATATCCCTAACTTATTTTGTCCAGTATATATATCCATGAAATGCTAAGAAATGTGCTTCAATCCGTTATCGTGAATGGAAGTGGGGATTTCAGTAAATCGGTGCTATTGTAGATGGAATCAGTTTTGGAATAGAACCTGACTGACTGACTGACTGACTGAGTTTGGTTTTACGCCGCTTTTAGCAATATTCCAGCAACATCACGGCGGGGGACACCAGAAATGGGCTTTGTGCCCATGTGGGGATTCGAACCCGGGTCTTCGGCGTGACGAGCCAACGCTTTAACCATTAGGCTACCCCACCGCCCCGAATAGAACCAGAACTTAGAAGCGCCTTCATCACTTGGCTTACCACCGCTGCTGTTTGAATATCGTTATTGTATTTAGGAACCTAATGCTCGCTTGTACGTCTATGCATATCCAACAAAGAGAAACCACAATAATTGTTCAAATTTCGGGGGATATTCTAAATGGTCAAGACGCGATTTCAAATTCAAATCTAAACGTCAGTTGATGAGACACACACCCTTGAAACCTCGTTGAACGTGTGGTAACCCGGATGTATTCAAAGAGCATCTGACGTGCTCAGAAAGTCACAAAACATAAAAGACTGGAATGAGTTTCGCTTGACAATCTACTCAGGTATTCCATACGGGTCGGCACCCTTGACGAGTGCACCGCCACCCTTAGCATTGACCTTCAGAACGCTTGACGTCAGTAAGGTCAAAAACAGGATTACGCCTTTACCAGAAACGAACCTGGCTTTCAAATTACACAGGTTCAACTTATTGGCCGAGGTGACCCCGACTTCAGTAACAAGGTCATACGATAAGGTTACGCCAGGTCAAGCAGGTACCCGGATGGGAGTGCTCGGTGAGGGACTGTTTACTCTGGGCATGGCTGTTCTAGGGGTCGGATCGCAACACTGTAGGCTTTCTTGTTCAGGTGTTCTTTGTTGAATTTAACACTGACTGTACATATACAAGAGCGACTAGCCTAACAAACAACAGTGTTTAGATAACGTAATTACTTGACAGTTTTTCAATGTGCATGTGCCTTACGTGTCTAACCCAAATGTTAGAATTTGGGTTGCAACAAACTGTCGTCTGCGTCACTGCTGACGTAATTTGTGTTTCCAATTTGGAGACTTAGTAAACATTTGTTCAGAACTCAAATCGGTAGTGACTGTACTGACTGAGTTTGGTTTTACGCCGCTTTTAGCAATATTCCATCATCATCACGGCGGGGGACACCAGAAATGGGCTTCACACATTGTGCCCATGTGAGGATTCGAACCCGGGTCTTCGGCGTGACGAGCCAACGCTTTAACCATTAGGCTACCCCACCGCCCGGTAGTGACTGTAAAGAGCGACAAATATTACCTACTCTGGATGGTACGAAGGCTGAGATATGTTTATTCATCGATGTGGCTAAAGATATTGTTATACAACATCATTTGTCGGAAACGTTCACAGGGGCGGTGGTGTAGCCATGTGGTTAAAGCGTTCGTTCGTCACGCCGACGACCCGGGTTCGATTCCACACATGGATAAAATCTGTGAAGCCCATTTCTATTGTCCCCCGCCGTGATGTTGCTGGAATGTTGCTGAAAGCAGCGTAAAATACACTCACTCACTCACTCAACGCACACAATTGTTGATGTCTAGTTCTGGAATCTGAAAGCATAAATGCGATAACAGTAACATGTGTACACGTCTGGTTTATAGCGAGGTTTTGCAGTTATTTCGCTGACAGTAAATAAATTTCAGTTTTATCAGAGCGTGTCAATTCAATGAGGCTGAAACGTGATGCAGTTATATGACGTGTGTCACTTGGGTTAAACTCATGAGAAAGGGTATTGTCATAATAGATTGTATACTCCCCAGGGAGTTGAGATTGATAATACGATGTGCCGTTGAGATTGACATCCAGCGATCGAGGGAAACAACACCAGCGCCTTGAGCATGCACTAGTTGCCTGGATATGTGCGCTATATAAATATCCTAATAATAAATCATAATAATAGATGATCTTAAGGATCATGGTACGCCCAAGGGACGCAACTCTGAGCAGCAATCAGGCGTACAGGCCACTCGTGGTGCTATGGCCGATGAAATGCCAGATTTGTCCCATTCTGGCTGTTTTAGTGCAACAGTCGTTTGTATGGAGATAACCGTCGCCGATTGAAACACCTTTGTTCCCTTTTCTTGTGGCGGCGGTGGGGTAGCCTAGTGGTCAAAGCGTTCGCTCGTCACGCCGAAGGCCCGGGTTACATTCTCCACATGGGTACAATGTGTGAAGCCCATTTCTGGTGTCCACGCTGTGCTATTGCTGGAATGTTACGAAACGTGGCGTAAAACCATACCCACTCACTCACCTTTTCTTGTGTTTTGTCAGAAGATGGTGACATCGGGCAAATGGGATGCACCTTTCTGTTGTAAGCACAACCCACCATGTTGATAAATAAGAATAAACATCGGATCGCTCTTACCGACATAATAATCAACTTAAGTGATACATGTGCGCATACAATTTGATTATTGCAACCTTAGGGTTATGCACATAAAACTCTTTAACTCGAAATCCAGTGAAACGAAAACACATATCGACGTATTCGTACTTCGAGACAAGGATTCTGCAACGGCCATAGAGTACAATCTTCGAGTTTTACAGTTGGATCTGGTGTTTTATTCTCCAAGCGAGTGAGTGAGAGTGCATAGTTTTATAGTTCTATAGCATTATTTATATCAGTACTGTGGATTGGGTCATTAGAAATTGGCTTCAAACATTGAACCCATGTGGAGAATTGAACCCGGACCTCGGCGTGACGAGTGAACACTTTAACCACTAGATTACTCCACTGCCCCTTTCTACTCAGAAAAAGCAATCATCACTTAAGATGGTACATGCGTTTACAGTTCTGCTGTAATCAATTGAAAATTAATCTCATTTAATGAGACAGTGATACCGTCTTGAATAACAACAGTTACCTCAAACGATACACGGACGATCCATTCACACTTGTTTCGTTTCTTCCAGAACCAATCTTTCAAAACGGCGGGGACACGTACACAGTGCTGGAGGCGAGCCCTCCCCTGCTTCCAGTCTGGAGCAGACGACCCGGGGGTGGAGAAATGCGAGGCCTACTACCGCTGTGCCACCGAGAGCAATAACGAGTACCTCATCAGATGGCGCTGTACGGGCGGAGGGGGCGTTGGCGATTTGCCAGGAAACACTACCATGTGCGTGCAGCCTAGCCCGGATAGAAACTGTGCCCCTCCTGTCGTCTGCCCGAGTTCACAATGGCAGACGGCAACAGTCCATGTGAGTTTTGCAAAATAATTTTCATCAGTTATTGAATACGGTTAATCACCTACATGTAAAATATGATTTAAATGTACGGTAATCCACGTTTGTAATGAACACGCTTATAACGAACTGACGGATGTAACGAACTGTTACTTTGTTCCGAGCAACTTGCTGTATTTGTAGCTGAAACGGGTATAACGAACCACGGTTAAAGTGGTACCTTTGACTTCGTTATAACCGTAGTTTACTGTGTATCCGTGTATCAGTCATGATTAATTGGGAGAGGAATCCCGAAGTAACTCGAAGAAGATTGGGTAAAGAGGATGGTTGCGTGGATGGTACAGCTTGTATACAGATGCGAGCGTTGTATTACAACCAACGAGCTGCGGATCCTAGCGTGGCTAAGAGACGCAACTCTGCACGAACCTATTACGGTATACCAAGGTGTTTTCCAAAACCCCAGGGAGAGTAATGCCACTCAGTAAATATCACAAACCTACCGCGGTAGAGCCGTAACCGCAGTACGTGGACACGACAAATAGACTGAATTTGACTTGGGGCCCCGAAACCAAGCTGGTTGGACAAATCCAACCTTAAGCACCCTTCTGCCATGTCTGCTTGTGCACCCGGGCTGAGAGGAATCCTCCGTCCTCAGGAAGCAGTCTAACATAGCACCTGGATGATGTGTTATGTGCACGGCATTAAATCGTCTTTAAGTAATTCTGTGCAGCTTGCTTTCAGCTCGACTTGTTTAGGAGTCGTGTTTGCCAGCCCTGGCATGTCCGCCCGTTCAAGCAAAGGTTGCATAAGCGGGCGTAACCGCCAGCTCAGATGCCACACAGTCGGTGTTAATGAAAAAGACTTCGCGACTCGACGCGCTCAATCTCGTCTGCTTTTTCCACTGGGTTTGTGATGAGCAGACGACAGGACACCAGCGCTCGTTCACCTCCTGTACAATGGCCGGACATGAGACTGAAAACAGACCTGCATGTGTATCTGGTGAATACTTAAAGTGGGTTACATTATCTGACGTGGGATTGATAACTTTACATGTAGTTGGATCGTCTGTTGTCCTGTCTCTGATCTGGATAGCAAACATTTGGAGAGAGGGGTCGTATTTGAAGGAGACACTGTGTAGCGTGTTGATCGGATCCTGATCTTTCGTGTGGGAACGACACCTCATCAGACAATCAAGGCTGATTATTCTCCGATGTCTTCATAGCTTAACGATGTCTGACAAAACAAATGTAACTGTTTGTTCTTTCAGAATGTGAATTTCCCAAGACAATGTTTGTGTTTATTTGTTGTTTAACGCCGCTCACAGCATTACTAAACCTTCACAGCGACGGTTTGAATATATTCTTGTCTGGACCAGACAATCTAGTGTTTAACAACATGAGATTCGATCCACGAATACAGGACACGACGACATGCATTAACCAGGTCAGCGAGCCTGACAACCCGATCCTGTCTCTTCGTACTACAAACATTGATTGCTGAAGACTAATTCTAACTTGGATCTTCACGAGAGATGACTTCTCTGACATGGTGTCACGCTGTTGATGACAAAATCTGTCCATACATTTAAGGACTGGGATCACGTGGCCATCGGTTACGTTTTGTTGTTTTGACAGGCCTTTCGAGGAGCGGTCTCTGCTGTTCATGGTTCAAACACATATTGTTTCGTTGATACATTTTAGACCCATAATTTTCCAGTCGTAATCTCATTGAAAATCTGCACTTTTGCTGAGATGAGATTGAGACTGGTTCATACATGTTATGCAGTGCTTCTACTATCTATGCTGTTACATCGTGTGGAGCTTGCAGACTGCAAAAGGTGGCCAGTATCGAACTGCAGTTAAAGTCATTTTGTATCAGCTAACAACGCTTCAAGTGATGAAGGGGTGGTGGGGTAGGCTAGTGGTTAAAGCGTTCGCTCGTCACGCCGTAGACTCAGGTTTGATTCCCCACGTGGGTACAAACCGTTTCTGGTGCCGCCGCCGTGATACTGTTGGACTATTGCTAAAAGCGGCGTAAAACCATAATCACTCACTCACTCATTCTTTTCATCCGCAGCCTCACACACCTTTCCCCACCGAGATCGTGATCGGCGGCACCCTCGGCACGCTCTCCCTCATCGCCATCGTCTTCATCATCATCGCCGCCGTCCGGAAGTGGCAGATCAAGAGGCGGTGAGTCTTGTTTTAATGCTGTTTAATGATGGAAGTTTTAAATCGTATTTAGCTGGGTCCAGATTCCATCATTTACTGACCGTAGTGACATAACTCAAATAGTGTTGCATGGTTGTCACTCACTCACTCACTCACTCACTTAGAGGCCCCCATCTTGAAGATCAATGCTTTATCACATGGGAAGACGTTGGTTTCAGTCTACATACCTACGTTTACGGAAAACATCAGGGATTCAAATTTATAAACGACTGCAGTTTGCGGGTTCTGTCCAAAAATGCGTCTAAGTAAACGCGCTTTCTCCAAGCGCAAGCCTAAAACCAGTGGTCTTTTTGGTCGACCAGCTTGGTTCAACGCCCCTTTGAACAATATTCCTGCTGTATCACGGTGACTCAGTTTGATGAGGATGGACTGACTGACTGAGTTTGGTTTTACGCCGCTTTTAGCAATATTCCAGCAATATCACGGCGGGGGACACCAGAAATGGGCTTCACTCATTGTACCCATGTGGGGATTCGAACCCAGGTCTTCGGCGTGACGAGCCAACGCTTTAACCACTAGACTACCCCACCGCCCGATGAGGATGGAAAGCTCGGGATCATTCGGATCTTAGACGGTTCCTATTTTGGTAAAACCCTCGTGGATTGTTGTGGGTATAACTGTTTACCTAAGGATGGTATTTGTCGTATCTGCAGCGTTCCATAAATGGACAAAAGTTATACTACTCATAAAAGGTTAAGGTCACCGATTCGGGTAGTTCAGATCTTAACTTCTTTTGAGCAGTATATTTGGACACCTATATTGAGCAAACTTAGTGATTATCCATTACATTATGTCACCTTTCTGTTTTGCTAACTACCCTGGGCCCTGTTTCACAAAGCACTCTTAAGCCTAAGATCTTGTAACTTTCCTCGTAACATTCCTACTTCCTATACTGTAACATTGACTTACGATAGTCGTAGTGCTACGACAGCTTTGTGAAACGGGGCCCTGGACCCCAACGGCCCCAGAACGTCGTGGTTGAAGTCACATCGTCATCGCTCCTTACAAAACTTGACAAAATACAGTTCTTAGGTTGACAAAATGTTATAACACAGTTTACGAATAACATACATATCCATGTTTATGTCTTCTCTTGTTAAGAAGCCCCGCACCCACCGCCGTCGAAGAAACGAAACATTAAATGAATAACTGCTTTCTTAATGTTTAGTTAGGACAACATTAGGAAAATAATGTCTTTAACCCTTAGCGCTAAGATAGTCGTAAGTGCCATACATTAACATTAACTTACAACTATCTTAGCGCTAGAGAGCTTCGAAAATCTAGGCCCTGGTCTGGAAAACATTTGTTCTGTATGTCAATCTTTTAGTATATAAAAAAAACACCAAGTGAGAAATTTCGTTTATTAAAAACTGAACCGGCGTTACATCTAACGTCGAGTTTTCATAAAGCTCCACTTCACCAACGTTTTAACAGTATTTAAAATAACGTGATGAGCAATTAAAAAAATCCATCAAAAATACTGATGAAGAAAGTATAACAAGGTCATCAACACACAATACAATGAACCAACTCCCTACACTGCTACATTTCAAAACATTACATAAGATACAACATAATTCAGGTAACAACGCATCCCATTGCATTAAACCGAGGCTGCTTGTAAGCAAGTCTGAACGAAAATCATATGTACCAACACAATGACTCACATTTTGATACATTCAGTTAAAAACAGACATTACCTTACCATTAATGCTTTTCTTGGATAATTCATACCGACGTTTTTGGCGTTTGTTTATTGTTGTTTTTTTCTTGAATCGAATAGAAACGTATTTTTACATGACTTTTTATATAAACAATCAAGTCAAGACTACACAACCCAGTGTCTACGGGGTCCACGGTACTGGGATACAATGATACGGACCAGCCATCGAGCTTGACCCTCGTAATTGTACCCCGCAGATCCCGAAGATCCCGAAGACAATGGGTTGTCTAGTCTTGGCTTGATTGGGGCGGTGGGGTAGCCTAATGGTTAAAGCGTTGGCTCGTCACGACGAAGACCCGGGTTCGAATTCCCACATGGGTACAATGTGTGAAGCCCATTTCTGGTGTCCCCCGCCGTGATGTTGCTGGAATATTGCTAAAAGTGGCGTAAAACCAAACTCAGTCAGTCAGTCAGTCAGTCTTGGCTTGATTAATAACTGACTATATTAAGTGAGTGCTGCGTGAAAATAACAACCTTCAATAATGTGCCACGTTTACTTTAAAAGCTGAATTAAAAACGTAAGTGATAAGAGTACGCCTTTAATTAATTATATATGCCCATTTTTTTCTAACATCTCTCTAAATTATAACCAGACTGTAAGGTCATGTTATTTGGATTTAAGAATATCTTTTCTTGACACTGGAACGAAAACGGTTGCAGATCACCCTTCCTGTCTTATGAGTACAAGTAAATATTTCAAGCCAAACTGGCAACGATCTATTCGTTTTGTCAGGACAATAATCATAAACGATATTATCAGGTGATTAATCCTTCCAAGACCTGTGATGGCTTCATCGTTCCTGCACTGGAATGTCCACCTCAACATCTGCATGTACACCATAACTTGAATATTTGTCTATTGCAGTGATCTGAATATTGATTAACTCGTGATGTAGTCGCAGAGGCAAGTGATTATTCATAAAATCCTTGCAGTATCACATTTTTTGTCTTGAGCTGTCAAACTTTATATACATTTATTTGGGGTTATTTATTTCATAACACATGAAAAGTTACTTCTTTTGATTATAAAATGATGATCAGAGATGGTCTTGATATATTAGGTTGCTGAGGGCACAGGACACAGGTATTATAGAAATAGTTTAAAACAAACAACAACAACAAACAAAAAATCAGCATCCAAAATAAAAGCAACAACAATAAATTCTCAGAGAGCAAGTGGATTGTTTAACCTAAAAGAGAAACAATGTAACTCGGGCGTCGGGGCGTCACTTTAAAACCTGAAAATAAAACAGGCAAATAAACAAAAGAAAACGAAAAGAAGAATAATCAGTTCCTGTTATCCATAAAATGAACTACGCGTTTAGATTGTATTATAAAAAATCCAGTTCCTGTGTGACATTTGTGTTTCATATTTTTCTTAATGAAAAAAATATAAAAAAAAGAATTTCCCTCCCTCTCCATTTCGTTTTTAAGAAAACATAACTTGCCTTCCTCCTCACCGGAGAATCATGTGCGCGAGAATTATTCTCTATTAATAACCATTCATCGAATAGGCCGGCCTTGTGAGTGGTGACAAAAAGGATCACGTGGTCAGGCTCGCTGGTTGATGCATGTGATGATATCCCAACTGCGTAGATCGATGTCATGTCGATCAATGAGTTGTCTGGTCGAGACTCGATTATTATCCACTAAGTGGGAGGGGGATATTGGTTTGAGCTGCGTCCGTCCATCAGAGATGATGGGAACAGATTTGCTAAAAACCGTTATAGACAGGGAAACCAAATTTGGTATGCGTTTTCAGGACATGAATGCCTTGATGGAGTTCGAAAACGGAAAGCGTGTTACAATTTGTTACAGAGTTATGGCCCTTGTCATGCGTTTCTTGACTTAGTGCACGGTATCCCCAATGGGGACAGATTTTTCTCAGTAACTGTTATAGATAGGGAAACCAGATTTGGTATGTGTTTTCATGGCGTGAACGCCTTGATGGGGTTCGAAAACAGGAACCAAATAGGAACAGAACACTGAGGCGGGGGATATTGATGACCATGTCTTCCTGTTTTATTATAATAGCTGGCAAATTGCGTTCAAAAACAAGCAACTCACATTCATATAAAACAGACCTTAATATGAACTGCATTTGTTGAGATTGAACACTATCGACAAAACGCTGGAAAGATCACATTAATGTGTGCGTAACAATTATCCAGCTATACCTTATTAAAAGAAATATAAATGAGGGGATTTAAATGAGTTTTGAAATTAATAGTGTTAACCATTGGCTATCGTACGTTTCCTCCACAGACAGAGGTTTAAGCACCCACACCATCGCCCCATCAAGAAGACGCGGCTGGTCCCCTGGTTCGGAGAGCCTGTCCTCGCCTACGACATCTCCGTGAGAGACAAGGTCTACAGAGCCTACGACAACTACGCAACGGACGTAAGTTCCGTGAATGAGTATTGCTGTACGCCGCTTGTTTGCAATAGACAGTAAACTACGGTTATGACGAACTCAAATTAACCTTATCGTTATAACAGTAGTTCACACTTAGACTAAACCGTACGGGACAGTTAGGTAGCCTAGTGCCTAAAGCGTTCGCTCGTCACGCCGAAGACCCGGGTTCGATTCCTCATATGGGTACAATGTGTGAAGCCCATTTCTGATGTCCCCTGTCTTGATGTTGCTGGAATATTGCTAAAAGCGGCGTAAAACTAGATTCACTCACTAAAATGTACACCAAGTGATCAGGACAGTTGGTTACACACGTGTTCGTTATAAACGTACTTTAATCTGCCACCAATGATAAGACGGCGACACCAGAAATGTTCTATTATGGCAATAAAAGTGGTTTACATTAAGACAATCCATGGTTTTGTAACCTTTACAATAACAACAAAAAATAAATAAATACAATACACTGCTCAACCGAATAATTACAAAAAATACGGTCCCTTTCGATCATAGTGAAGTAACGCCATTACGATAAAAAAAAGTTTAAAACTTTATAACAGCAACGTTAACAGCTTAGCAACTTGTCAGAGCTGTGAAAGAGTCCTTTTACCCGCATTTATCAATACCGGAAACATCACCAAGCATTCGTCACCACTCGCCCCTTTCCGTAGCCTGCAAGAAGACGGCTTGTCCCGGAAAAACTCGAATGATAACCAAGGAGACACCAGAAATGGGCGTTGCCCATTGTTCCCATATAGGGATCACACCAGGTTTTACGGTGTCAGGCGCAAACGCTTTAACCACAAGGCTTCCCTATGGCAATCTTAGTAGTCACCGAGTAGTCTTATAGACGGAGGGGCCATTGTCAGAGTTTGTATGTATAGTCAGTTATATTGGGGGAATATTTCAAACAATGCAAATATACTATATTTATGTAGGGATGTATTTGAACATGCACATTTTCATGAGTCAAATACAATGAAACACCGATGTGTCGATCTCACAGCTGTTTCGAAATAATAACCTGGGTCCCGTTCCACAAAGCGATCGTAACGTTAAGGTGATCGTAACTCCCATACTTTAACATAGACTTACGACAGTCGTAGCGCTACAACGCGATTCGTAAGCCAGTGATAAACTATAGAGTTACGACAGGTCGTAATGTTACGAAAGCTTTGTGGATCGGGATCCTGGTCTTTGCGCAATCCTTATTTTGTAATAGGTTCGCGGTTGTGTTGAACATCGGATAACTCGAAGTATTTATGTAGTTCTCTTTGACACTATTTTGTGACGGATGAACATGTAACCATAGTAACGCATGTCTAACTGCAAGTGCTTTACTGACACATTTTGTGAGAATAATAATTTGGCAATAAGTTAAAAACAAATCATTTTAATATTTCCAGAAGTAATTTGACGGTACAAGAACAAGTTAATGGAAATGAAGATTATGTTCTGTTGTTTAAAGTCTTGAATTAATATAATCTGACACAATTATCGTTCTTTTTTCTGCTTTTTTAACCATCATAATGATAACAATCCTCTGAACGGTGAACGGTAATGATGAATTTTAAAATATATATATTTTTCCAATTTCATATCAGGTATACTACCCGGCCGCCCACTCAACTCCACGTGCAATGCGCATGCACGGTTACCATGACAACTCAAGTGACAACGCCCTGTGCACGATGGGAGAGGACAGCCATTACGAGCCATCTATCATAGCGGGCAGCTTCGTGTATCACCCGCCGTCCAACCTCCCACCCCACCTAGTGCCGGACTACAACCAAAACCTTTCCTACGACAGCTTCAAGAACGAGCACTTGTACGAGAACAATACAAGAGGGGTGGTGAGCAGCACCCTCAACAACCACCACCAGCCCCCCGACTTCTACCTGTGACCCCCGGGCTGTGCTAAGTATTGTGACAATGTGACAATTGTGGGTTGTTCTGACAGCCACCATGCATCTCAACCTGACAGATGGCAACTTTCGATGCTTGGCAATACGTGTCATCTGTAACAAAATGGCGCTGATATAACGCGACTGTGAATTCCCGGAGCTGCTGTTCCTCTCAGCAACTGTTTTCGGAACGCCATATTCCCGTAGAAAGTGAGTGAATATGGTTTTTACGCCGTTTTTCGCAATATGACAGAAACATCACGGCGGGTACCAAAAAATGGTTCAAACAAAGGTAGAATGCACCCCGAACCATTTTTGGAAAGATTAGGTACACCAGAACCATTTTCGGAGAAAGTCAGGAACTGGGGCAGTTCGCAACAACAGCCGCGGGTTGGTCTAAGCGCAAACGTACAGAGCGACTCAACAGACAGCTGAGAGACCACGAGACAGATGTCGACGGGATGGTTGACGTGTCGTCTGCTTCAAATCGTAACTTTTAGCGCTGGGGACATGTTTACAGTGTGTCCTGAACAAACTATGTTGACCAAGCACTAATAGACTGCTATGATGCAATACAAGGGAAACAGTCGGGCATGTGAGATATTGCATGTGTTTATAAGACTGAGATACGTTTTTGCCAATGGTGGTTGAACGGACTCATGTGTGGCGCGCGCGTCATCAAGCTACAAGCTCAACTAGGACGTATGTGTGTAAATACGTGTGTAAAGTATTAATGGACTACAGCTATACTACAGACTTGCCTGACAGCTTTACTAAGTCCCTGTACATAGACAGCAAATATACTACAGCCTTGCCCACAAAGGTTGATACTACAGCCCAACAGAGACGGGCGGAAACTGTACTACAGATTCTCTGCCGGGCACAAAGGTTGAATACTACAGTCCTACACATACCGGGCGGAAATTGCACTACAGATTTTCTGCGGGGCTTGCTACAGCCTTGCCCACAAAGGTTGATACTACAGTCCTACACAGACCGGGTGGAAACTATACTACAGATGTTACCACAGCAATCCAACTTATCTGCAGGCCATTCTACATTGGATGACAATGTTACTACAGCCTTGCATACAGCCGTTGCTACTACAGTCCTGCATGGGGTGGAAACTATACTACAGATTTCAACACTGGACGCCAACTTCTATGCAGGACTTACTACGCTGGGTGCCAATGTTACTACAGCCTTGCATACAGCGGTTTATACTACAGCCCTACATAGGGCGGAAACTGTACTACAGATTTCACCATCGGACGCCGGAATCCTCTGTAGGCTTACAACACTGGATGCCAATGTAGCCCAACAAAGATGGCATAAGTACAACAATTTGCTAAAGTCTGTCTTCAGAGGGTTCGTCAATGCTACAGCCTTGCCCATGGGGCAGCTTGAATAGTTTTTCCCACATTAAATTGAATTCATACCAGAGTCTTGCCCACGTGTCACATATAGTCTTTCCTAGACTGAAAGACGATATCACTTTATGTCTCACAGTATACCAGTTTTAATAGTTGTTCCTATATTTTGATGTAGTCCTTATCAGAACTACGCAACTGGGTAGGATTGCATATGTCAACCAAGTCGGCGAGCCTGACCTCCTCAGGCGATAAACTGGGTAGGGTGGTCAGGCTGGCTGTCTTGGTTAACACATGTCATCGTGTCCCAATTGTGTATATCCATGTTCATGCTGTTGATCACTGGATTCTCTGGTACAGACTCGATGATTTACAGACTGCCGTCATATAGCTGGAATATTGCTGAGTGTGGCATTAAACAACAAACAAACTCGATTGTCTGCCGAAACCGGCTCCATTTTTGTGAAAGCCAAAATGTGCTTAAAAGCCACCATGTCACATAGAACATTATTACAAAACCGTTTGAACTTGTTATTATTCTTTACCGTTACGATCGCTGCACCGAAAGGGGTGTCGAGTAACCAGGAAAATCTCCCTGTTTATAGAGGATGAATGTTTCATATCTCAGTAAGAAATTATCGAAAAGTTGTGGCTTGGCCCTCACAAATATGCGTCTTACCAATACAACCCAGTGTGTGTCGCAAAAATAGTTTCCTTAGACGCGCGAAATTTCGAGTCTTAAAAGAGAGCATTGGCCTTAGGCCATTGATTCAGTGGGCACTACATAGAACGTTGTTGGATGATAAGTCTGTTTCCAGTCATCATTCCAACAGTGTCAGATATTGTAAAGTTGTTGATAACATATTTAATTTTGTTACATTTTGTTACTGTTTGTACATTTTCAATAAAGACTTTTGCTATATGATTGTTTTGTGCGTGTATCATTGAGAACGTCGAATTAGAGACTGCAGAGGACGAAAACATTGGGCTTCAGAACTTGCACCGGGGAATCGGGCGAATCCTGCGTGAAGATTTCAAGAACGCCACCGATTCATGCTCAAAAGTTGTTTGATCAGCTAGCATCTTGAAATTTTAATATTACGCCATGGACATAAAACACCCACAAAATGGCCCTAAAGGCTTTGATGTGAGGTGAAATTGGGTTTAACGTCGTACTTGAGAATATTTCGCTCATATGACGACGTGCATGCGTGTGTATGTGTATGTGCGGCTGCTTGTACTAGCCCAGACTGAAGCTGGTTTTATAGTGCTCGCCCACTGAGATACCATGCCGCAGTGAAGCATGAATACGCCACTCAGACACAGTATACTGACTCCGAGCCGACCAATCCTTGTTGTACCCATTAATGCCGAGCGCCATGCAGGGACCAACAAGTACCATATTTTAACGTCTTTTGGTATGACGCGGTCGGGGATCGAACCCGCGACCTTCCGCTCTCCGGGCGGACTCTCTAACCACTACACCACGGAGGCGGTCCGAAAAGGCTTTGATATTGGCAGTGGAACAAAGAATAAATCAAAATCATTCAGCGAGCGTGTCGTAACTGAAGTGACATTCAGTATTCCAAGAATCATGTAATAGGCACCATAACTGTCCCTGTGTCATACAAATCATGAATTATTACATTACTTGCCTGTCCCCTTTCAGTCGCTAAATATAATATATCCAACGGTTAAACAGCTGCACAGAGCAAAGGGAGACCACTCTCGATTATTCACGTGTGCAGGTAACGTATAGTAAGTGAAGTTGTCGTAAAATATCCAGTCTTCCACCATCAGGTGGCCATGGCTACACACATTACAGACTTTGTGATTTCCATCACAGAAAACGTGTAGTACACTCAGCTGTGTGACAGCAACACAGCGGGATAGAGCAAACGACTTTTCAATATCTTCATTTGTTAATTCGTTTACTCTTATAGCAACTTCAAGTTGTATAACGATAAAACCTACTTGGTTCAACTGCCTCTCCTGTTGTGTTACTGTCCCCTTAGTTGTTAGTAGATCCAAAGAAGGAAGGAAAACAGACTCATGTGTATACCATTCACTAATATTTATTATATATCAAGAAATAGAATGGCATGTGCACACACACACCACACCAGACACACACACACTGGATGAGGAATCTACGAGAATACTCTCCTAAAGAAGGCAGCCACTCTCCTCAGCGCCTTCCTCACGGGGTGAATATCCTCCACAAAACTGTCGTCGTCCTCATCCTCATAGACCCAGTAGTCACTGTCGTCGTCACTTGGGACAGGGTAATAGCCGACATAGGTGATGGTGACTGGGGCAGGGGAGCGTCTCGCCGTGGTCAGGGCGGGCCCAGAACGGGGTGAAAACACTCAGGGGGTCGGGAGAGGGGCTCGGGGACGAAGCCAGGGGACGCTACATCGGTGAGTGGGGAGGGTGGGAGAAAGGAGGGTCATTGGGCGAGGTTTATAGGAGTTGTTTATAAGAAACAATGTCAGAAAAGGTCATAGTGCATAGTCCCAGATTACACACTTTAGGATACAGTATCCCAAGACAAACAGGCTGTGCTAACAGATTGTTAGAAAGTTAACGTGTAAATGGGAGAGGGGGTACCCGAGCACTGATTTTCAGCACACCATAACAGAGAAAATACAATAAAATGCCTCTATTATGCATACGACGATTAGGGAAACTTGGACAAAAGAAGCAAACTATTCCGTCCCAGCTAAAGAAGATGTAGATAAAATGCATACACAGTCGGATTCCTCATCCAGCGACGGCCATAGACTAGCAGCAGGAGTGACATGATACCGGATCATATCTTCCCGTGCTGAAAATAACCAAAACAACACATTTAAATACACATTAAATACATGAAGACTACGGCGACTACAACCAAATTGATTTAGGGGCCGTCGAAACGATAGTGGACAAGCGGATTGCCGATAATATAGACCATGGAGCCAATGGAATCTCTTTCGGGACAAGTATAGGCCACAAGAAGGTTAATAATGGGCATTTAATCGCTGCTTTGGTATACAATCCATCTATTACTAAAGCCATTATGGGCCAACTATTTGAATGAAAAGTGGACAGAAAAAATTCCCGAACTATGTCTTATAAATAGTAAAAACATGTCTACAGGATTGTTACAATACCCTCCGTCGTATATAAATACCGAGAGCTCTCATATCGCGGGCAGAAAAGACATTAAACACATACACATTGGGGAATTTTCACAAAATTGCAAATGGCGGCCAGTCATCCCCACCGTTACTGCTGACAAACTACGGCCAATTTCAATGGTAATCTACACTTTAAACACTTTAAAATACAATGAATGTCTGCTTAAATACCTTGAATATGCAGCCTTGTAAACATCTTGTCAGTAGCAGAACTCGGAACGATGCTGTAGTCAACGAAATGCAGAGCGATAGGTAGTAAGAGCAATGGCGATTCTGTTAAAAACAGAGGGGACCGTTGGCAACGACAACGGTAACTACATAGAGACGAAGTCAGAACGAGGCGTCATCGAATGTTTCCGGCAACGTCAAACAGCCAGCTATAGCTGCTTCTCATGGTATCAAATACCTGACGATTTATGAGTTTTAAATCAATGCCTATATGTCCCAACGTCGGATATACTGTAGTTCACTACCACGTCGTGTCTGTTAGTTCTTGAAAACACGCAGTCAATTCTCTAAAGCCCTGTAAAGATCAATACCAGTGTGAAAAGTTGAGGGTTCGTTTTCAGTCAGAAATATCCAAGTCTTCCGATTCCCTTTTCTGTTATTTCACAGAAGCTTATCTCAGAAAGAGAAGTTGCAGTCTATAGGCTACACATGCAGTGCCGGTTATAATGGACACATATACGTTAAGGTCATTTGCACCAACTTAAAATGTATAGAGGTTAGGATTTCTCGACAGGGACCATTTGTTTCCATAGAACTGTAAACAAACATGAAAACGACTACAAATAAGGAAGCACATCCTGCTTTGCCAGCCGCTGCCATGGTTTCCGTCGGTGATGATAAAAAGAAGTGCATGTTGTCTTTGTTTCGACCCCGAGTTTTAACTGGCAAACTGGTGAACGTAAGTAGTTGCTGGCAAAGTCCATTCATCTGATATTGGCACTGTCTGCTGGTGTGTAGCTCGTGGTGTACATATATAGGTTGTCGGTAGCTGCACTAGTTGCTGCGGAAAGATAAGCTACGCAATTCGGCTGGGTAAAATCGGGCTGATAAACGCTCGCTAATAGTCTGACAAGAGTTGTCTCCCTTTGTGCGTCGGCCTCGACCAAGCTGGATAAGAGAGACCGGTTCATCCATTCCTTCAAATACACTTAAAGCTCATTAACCTGCTTGCTCGATCAGTTTGTTAATTTTGTGCACGATTCAATCAAGAAATTAAACCCGGCTACATAATGTTCCATCCATGTTCCCGCTCATCTGAATGCCAAGGCAAGGCGTCTAATTGTAAGGCAAAGAACGTGATAACCTGCACTTGCTTGTAATGACCGACCTGTTCTGACAGGTGGTAGTGGTAGCAGTAGTAGTGGTGGTAGTAGCAGTAGTAGTAATGGTAGTGGTAGTAGTGGTGGTAGTTTGTAGTAGGAGCAGCAGTAAAAGTAAAAGTAATAGTAGTAGCAATCATTGTCATCATCATCACAATAAATATTGCATGTTTGAATCATGTTTGTGTTCCGTTCAACATACGGCTACACACAGTACTAATTTCCATTCGTGACATAAAAGTAACGTGCTCCTTCTGTACTCGCTTTATGTGTCAGATGATACGTGTCCAACCAAAACGTGTGAAAACCATTCTGTTGCTAAGAGCCAACTACACTCACTCACTTTGAAGTCATGGCGATTTCCGTGTCTAAAATATCAAGGGGAGTCTAGACCTAGTCAAAATGGCTGTATTTGTGGGTTTGGTTAACGTTTCTCAAACACCACTATGTTTTCTTCATCAATATTGTAGCCTATATCTATCAGGGTTGGCTGGTTGTTTAACGCCGCACTCAGCAATATTCCAGCTATATGGCGGCGGTCTATAAATAATCGAGTCTGGACCAGATAATTCAGTGATCAATATCATGAGCATCGATCTACGCATTTGGGATACCATGACATGTGTCAACCAAGTCAGCGAGCCTGACCACCTGACCCCGTTAGTCGCCCCTTACGACAAGAATGAGTTGCTGAAGAACACTTCTAACCCGGATCTTCACGGGTATATCTATCAGGAACGTAATGAGCACCATAAATGTCCCAACATCATACAAGACCCGAAAGTATACGTCTATTACCTGGGTTGAAAATGACCACTAGACGAGGAACACAACCCCTCTTTCAGTCTTAGAATATGTACAAATATCTAAAGACGAGGTGGAGTGGTAGGGTAGCCTTGTGGTCAAAGCGTTCGTTCATCCTGCGGTGTAGTTCAACATACGGCTACACACAGTACTAACTTCCATTCGTGACATAAAAGTAACGTGCTCCTGTACTCGCTTTATGTGTCAGATGATACGTGTCCAACCAAAACGTGTGAAAACCATTCTGTTGCTAAGAGCCAACTACACTCACTCACTTTGAAGTCATGGCGATTTCCGTGTCTAAAATATCAAGGGGAGTCTAGACCTAGTCAAAATGGCTGTATTTGTGGGTTTGGTTAACGTTTCTCAAACACCACTATGTTTTCTTCATCCAATATTGTAGCCTATATCTATCAGGGTTGGCTGGTTGTTTAACGCCGCACTCAGCAATATTCCAGCTATATGGCGGCGGTCTATAAATAATCGAGTCTGGACCAGATAATTCAGTGATCAATATCATGAGCATCGATCTACGCATTTGGGATACCATGACATGTGTCAACCAAGTCAGCGAGCCTGACCACCTGACCCCGTTAGTCGCCCCTTACGACAAGAATGAGTTGCTGAAGAACACTTCTAACCCGGATCTTCACGGGTTCAACATACGGCTACACACAGTACTAACTTCCATTCGTGACATAAAAGTAACGTGCTCCTGTACTCGCTTTATGTGTCAGATGATACGTGTCCAACCAAAACGTGTGAAAACCATTCTGTTGCTAAGAGCCAACTACACTCACTCACTTTGAAGTCATGGCGATTTCCGTGTCTAAAATATCAAGGGGAGTCTAGACCTAGTCAAAATGGCTGTATTTGTGGGTTTGGTTAACGTTTCTCAAACACCACTATGTTTTCTTCATCCAATATTGTAGCCTATATCTATCAGGGTTGGCTGGTTGTTTAACGCCGCACTCAGCAATATTCCAGCTATATGGCGGCGGTCTATAAATAATCGAGTCTGGACCAGATAATTCAGTGATCAATATCATGAGCATCGATCTACGCATTTGGGATACCATGACATGTGTCAACCAAGTCAGCGAGCCTGACCACCTGATCCCGTTAGTCGCCCCTTACGACAAGAATGAGTTGCTGAAGAACACTTCTAACCCGGATCTTCACGGGTATATCTATCAGGAACGTAATGAGCACCATAAATGTCCCAACATCATACAAGACCCGAAAGTATACGTCTATTACCTGGGTTGAAAATGACCACTAGACGAGGAGCACAACCCCTCTTTCAGTCTTAGAATATGTACAAATATCTAAAGACGAGGTGGAGTGGTAGGGTAGCCTTGTGGTCAAAGCGTTCGTTCATCCTGCGGAAGGGACGGGTTCGATTCCCCATTTCTGGTGTCCCCGCCGTGATACAGCTGGAATAGTGCTACAAGCGGCGTAAAATCCGACTCACTCACTAAAGACAAGGTGACGCTTAAACAGACACAAAGAGTGAAGGGAGACCACTCCCGATCATTCACTTGTGCATGTAACTTAAAGTACGTGAAGCCATCGTAAAATATCTAGACTTCCGACATCAGGTTTGTAGCTACAGCTGCACACGACTATAGACTCCGTCATTTCCATCACAGAGAACTTGTTAAACACTCGGCTAGAAGACAGCAACACAGCGGGATAGAGCAAACGACCACTCAATATCTTCATTTGTTAATTAGTTTACTCTTATAGCAACTTGAAGTTGTATAACGATAAAACAGGCTTGGTTCAATTGCCTCTCCTGCCGTGTTACTGTCCCCTAGTTCTTAGTAGATCCAAAGAAGGAAGGAAAACAGACTCATGTGTATACCATTCATTCATATTTATTATATATCAAGAAATAGAATGGCATGTGCTTAAAGAAAGTATCCGAATCGGGGCCAAAAGGGAAGAATGGTCCTCTCATTAGAAGAGAAATAAACTAAGAAATGTCAGCCAAAGGGTATGCCAAAAGATGCTTGATCGAAAGGGTGTGTCCAAAACAAAGCCCAAAAATGTAGCCAAAACAGACCAAAGAGAGGCAAATGGGATAATAGGGGATTATACGGGCAGCCAAACGTGTCAGCCAACCTGAAAACATGCACATCAGAACAGGCATGCAAATCACACGTACATAACAGATACAGAAGAATATCACCCGCTCTCTCTCTCTCTCTCTCTCTCTCTCTCTCTCTCTCTCTCTCTCTCTCTCTCTCTCTCTCTCTCTCTCTCTCTCTCTCTCTCTCTCTCTCTCTCTCTCTCTCTCTCTCTCTCTCTCTCTCTCTCTCTCTCTCTCTCTTTTCAAACATAAAGAGCGCATTCTTTCACATTCACACATTATCATACATCAAGCACTCTCGCACACATACACGTCTACATCCGATCAAACTTCATAAACATGTTCACACACCTACATATTAACTGCCACATGCACACACACTAACTCACACGCAAGCACGCACACACACACACACACATCACACCACACCACACACACACACTGGATGAGGAATCTACGAGAATACTCTCCTAAAGAAGGCAGCCACTCTCCTCAGCGCCTTCCTCACGGGGTGAATATCCTCCACAAAACTGTCGTCGTCCTCATCCTCATAGACCCAGTAGTCACTGTCGTCGTCACTTGGGACAGGGTAATAGTCGACATAGGTGATGGTGACTGGGGCAGGGAGCGTCTCGCCGTGGTCAGGGCGGGCCCAGAACGGGGTGAAAACACTCAGGGGGTCGGGAGAGGGGCTCGGGGACGAAGCCAGGGGACGCTACATCGGTGAGTGGGGAGGGTGGGAGAAAGGAGGGTCATTGGGCGAGGTTTATAGGAGTTGTTTATAAGAAACAATGTCAGAAAAGGTCATAGTGCATAGTCCCAGATTACACACTTTAGGATACAGTATCCCAAGACAAACAGGCTGTGCTGACAGATTGTTAGAAAGTTAACGTGTAAATGGGAGAGGGTACCCGAGCACTGATTTTCAGCACACCATAACAGAGAAAATACAATAAAATGCCTCTATTATGCATACGACGATTAGGAAACTTGGACAAAAGAAGCAAACTATTCCGTCCCAGCTAAAGAAGATGTAGATAAAATGCATACACAGTCGGATTCCTCATCCAGCGACGGCCATAGACTAGCAGCAGGAGTGACATGATACCGGATCATATCTTCCCGTGCTGAAAATAACCAAAACAACACATTTAAATACACATTAAATACATGAAGACTACGGCGACTACAACCAAATTGATTTAGGGGCCGTCGAAACGATAGTGGACAAGCGGATTGCCGATAATATAGACCATGGAGCCAATGGAATCTCTTTCGGGACAAGTATAGGCCACAAGAAGGTTAATAATGGGCATTTAATCGCTGCTTTGGTATACAATCCATCTATTACTAAAGCCATTATGGGCCAACTATTTGAATGAAAAGTGGACAGAAAAAAAATCCCGAACTATGTCTTATAAATAGTAAAACATGTCTACAGGATTGTTACAATACCCTCCGTCGTATATAAATACCGAGAGCTCTCATATCGCGGGCAGAAAAGACATTAAACACATACACATTGGGGAATTTTCACAAAATTGCAAATGGCGGCCAGTCATCCCCACCGTTACTGCTGACAAACTACGGCCAATTTCAATGGTAATCTACACTTTAAACACTTTAAAATACAATGAATGTCTGCTTAAATACCTTGAATATGCAGCCTTGTAAACATCTTGTCAGTAGCAGAACTCGGAACGATGCTGTAGTCAACGAAATGCAGAGCGATAGGTAGTAAGAGCAATGGCGATTCTGTTAAAACAGAGGGGACCGTTGGCAACGACAACGGTAACTACATAGAGACGAAGTCAGAACGAGGCGTCATCGAATGTTTCCGGCAACGTCAAACAGCCAGCTATAGCTGCTTCTCATGGTATCAAATACCTGACGATTTATGAGTTTTAAATCAATGCCTATATGTCCCAACGTCGGATATACTGTAGTTCACTACCACGTCGTGTCTGTTAGTTCTTGAAAACACGCAGTCAATTCTCTAAAGCCCTGTAAAGATCAATACCAGTGTGAAAAGTTGAGGGTTCGTTTTCAGTCAGAAATATCCAAGTCTTCCGATTCCCTTTTCTGTTATTTCACAGAAGCTTATCTCAGAAAGAGAAGTTGCAGTCTATAGGCTACACATGCAGTGCCGGTTATAATGGACACATATACGTTAAGGTCATTTGCACCAACTTAAAATGTATAGAGGTTAGGATTTCTCGACAGGGACCATTTGTTTCCATAGAACTGTAAACAAACATGAAAACGACTACAAATAAGGAAGCACATCCTGCTTTGCCAGCCGTTGCCATGGTTTCCGTCGGTGATAAAAAGAAGTGCATGTTGTCTTTGTTTCGACCCCGAGTTTTAACTGGCAAACTGGTGAACGTAAGTAGTTGCTGGCAAAGTCCATTCATCTGATATGGGCACTGTCTGCTGGTGTGTAGCTCGTGGTGTACATATATAGGTTGTCGGTAGCTGCACTAATTGCTGCGGGAAGATAAGCTACGCAATTCGGCTGGGTAAAATCTGGCTGATAAACGCTCGCTAATAGTCTGACAAGAGTGGTCTCCCTTTGTGCTTCTGCCCAGACCAAGCTGGATAAGAGAGACTGGTTATCCATTCCTTCAAATACACTTTAAGCTCATTAACCTGCTTGCGTGATCAGTTTGCTAATTTTGTGCATGATTCAATCAAAACTTAAACCCTGCTACATAATATTCCCGCTCATCTGAATGCCAAGGCAAGGCGTCTAATCGTAAGGCAAAGAGCGTGATAACCTGCAGTTGCTTGTAATGACCGACCTGTTCTGACAGGTGGTAGTGGTAGCAGTAGTAGTGGTGGTAGTAGCAGTAGTAGTAATGGTAGTAGTGGTGGTAGTTTGTAGTAGGAACAGCAGTAAAAGTAACAGTAGTAGCCATCATTGTCATCATCATCACTATAAATATTGCATGTTTGAATCATGTTGGTGTTCCGTCCAGTATACCGCTACACACAGTACTAATTTCCATTCGTGACATGAAAGTAACGTGCTCCTTCTGTACTCGCTTTATGTACCAGATGATACGTGTTCAAATAAAACGTGTGAAAACCATTCTATTGCCAACTTTTCTTGAGCCAACTACACTCACTCACTCACTCACTTTGGAATCATGGCGATTTCCTTGCCTCAACATGTGTCAACCATGTGCTTAAAGAAAGTATAGGAATCGGGCTAAAAGGGAAGAATGGTCCTCTCATTAGAAGAGAAATAAACTTGGAAATTTCTGCAAAAGGGTATGCCAAAAGGTACTTGATCGTATGGATGTGTCCAAATGAAAGCCCAAAACTGTTACCAAAAGAGGCCAAAAAGGGGCAAATGGGATATTTGAAAATAAAAATAATGAACATATAATCACACACGTCACTGAACACAAAAACATTTACATCCACTTCCTCTTGGTCCTCCATTCCACTCGTAGTTCTCATTCTAGTCACTATTGTCGTCACTTTGAAGGACAGTGCAATAATCGACATAGGCCATAGTTGTCAGGCTTCCTTTTTGTCCTCATTGGTCTAATCTGTTCAATTGCAGAATATCTGTGCTGGCAGTTAGGTGCCCTACTCTGAGTGCATGTTCTAATCCCAGATCAAAAACGTGCTGGAATCTCTTCTTTACTGAGACAGTGTAATCCCAAATATAACATTTGTCAATATAAAAAAAACACTGAGTCAAATAAAGTTTACCATTCCTATCATGGCCCTCCAAAAGGTTTGGTTTGTTTGTTTGCGGTCTAATGCCACACTTGGCAATATTCCAGCTACCGGTATATGACGGCGGTCTGTAAATAATCAAGTCTGAGTCAGACAATCCAGTGATCAACAGCATGAGCATCCGTGTACGCAATTGGGAACCAATGACATGCGTCAACCAAGTCAGCGAGCCTGATCACCCAATACCGTTAGTCGCCTCTTACCACAAGCAAGGGTTGCTGAAATCAAATCTTACTCAGATCTTCACAGGATCATACGAAGATATGATGCAAAAACTGCAAACACACAGACAATGTGACAAAGCATGGCACCATTAGCCTACTTAATTTTCAGTCAGGTCAATAAATTAAAAATGCACCCAAAGTCAAAATGATGTAAAAGGTGGTTTTATTTGCAATGAATGTGCTTGGAATGTTCTTTCAAGCACACATCATGTTAAGATTATACATTTACAACAATCTCCATTTCTGAAAGTGGAAATTTCATTTTCCTCTACAACATAATGACTTCATAAAAAAAAAAAAATTCTGAAGTAATTCTCACAAATGTCTAATCAATAACCACAAAACGAAACAATTGAACTAAAATAATACTTTTTTAAATCTTGAATTCAAACCTGCCATGATACTCCATACAATCTATAAAACATAACTATTGTCTGTAGAGACATTCTTCATAATTTCTTACTAAACTATATTCTTTGGGTCATAAATAAAGTAAAGCTAAAAAAAGCCATCCAATCAAATTACACTAATGACCAAGAGCAGTTCTATGTATATCATAGTACTGAACAAAAGTACGGAATGAATCCAATATTTTTATCACAGAAAACTAACCAGATTACATGCTGGACAACAAGGATGAATTTAATGTATTATCAGCAGCGTTGAGACATATTGTATTTAAATAAATATAAACTTCTCCTGCACCTGGGTCTGAGGATTTGTTTAGTTTATATATAGAGCTGTGACGATATATGGTAGTATCAATAATTGTGACACTGATAAATATAGCGATACTTTTTTCGTATCATGATATGCATCGTTGACCTTAAACTCCAGGGTCCAAACCTATACACAGATGGGGTGTGGCCTCCTTGGCTTGTCAAAGCTGTCTTTCGGTGTAAAGTGATGCAGTATTCAAGTACAGTCCATGAAATATCACAAAACTGACTCACCGGTTCATGATGAAATTAAGCCATAGTGTAAAGAAGTATGTTATGAAGGCTCACTGTAAAATGTATGTGTGCAGACAGCCTACAAAACATACATTTTGAAAATATATTTCTCTTTTCAAAATCAAGACTTGAATTTCCTCCTGTATCAGTCTGGTGACCAGCGGAGGTGCGTTTCCATAGAAACAAGCCTATGAGTTGGCTAAAAGTTTCATTCAGGTTTTCATATTTCAGGGAGGCTGTGAAAATGCCCCCCTCCCCACTCCCTGACCCCATGCTGTGCAGAGTTGGGGCTGTTCACTTATTTGATACTGACATCACCATGCTGAAGTTTGTATTTTCAGAAAATAAGTAAAAATTGAAATTTCATACTTGCTAATCAAATTAATCTCTTTAGTCATCAAGATATATTGTGAAAGGGTTGTCAGGACATTTACTCTAAGGCACTATCTATTCTAGTAGTAAATTCCAATTGTTAAAAGAAAATAAAGATAGCATATCGTGATATACATCAAATTGAATTGTATCATTTCAAGATATTGCAATGCGCATCGTATCGTGAAATTTCTGTATCGTCACACCTCTATTTATATATAAGCAAATTCTACTTGTAAAATCATCACAAATCCATGTATCAGCGAGAAGTCTATAGAAATAATTTATGGAATTAAACATGAAATTTAAAAACAGGTGTCACCTGTTTAACCGGTAAGAATCATATTCAGTAGTGTTGACACAAATGACACAAACATGAAAAACATTAAAAAATTATTATCATCAGTAACATTTGAAAAAATATATATTACTGTCATATCATACAGACTTTTATCATTAAAAGTATCTGACACAATACTGATTGTCTGTATAAGAACATCGCTACGAGAGATTCTTTCATGTTTTCTTGATATTATCAAGCACTGTGTTCTGAGACAGGCGACCTGGCATCACAATTTGAGAGTTTTCACATGACATTATTAAAGTAATAATCTTAAAGAAAAATATAATAGTTCTATATTTACTGAACTGGAAGAAATATTTTTTCTCCCATAAGTTACGCATCATACTGGCCTTCTTGTAAATGTTATTTTGGAACAAATATCACAATATCTCATATAAATCAAAAATAAGTTAAATTAACAAATATTATTAGTTTCATAAGTACACAAACTTGATACATGAGACACATAATATATTTTTTGCGTCAAAACAACTTAAACATTACCCAACTTAATTATGCAGCCCTCTGTTGTGAATAACAACTTAGCCCACTTTCCATTGTCGCTGACCATTGGGAGAAACAATCATTAGGCTGATTATTATCAAGATGGGTTAGGAACCCATATAGTGGTCAAACTTGCTTATCATCATCATTAACGTATTTACCATAATAAGTATGTAATAAATATCCTGCTCCAAAAATTCCACTTGACCAAATTCTAGATCAATCACTTCACAATGTTGAAATGTGCACTTTAATGTGACCAAAATATTTCATCCCAGAGCATATTTTATTGTGTATAATAACAGAAAACAGTAATGTGTGAGTGAGTGGGTGTTTATGCTGCTTTTAGCAACATTCCAGCAATATCACAGCAGGGGACATAAGAATGCAGAAACATGGAAGAGGAATATAACGGCATAACAAGTATATAACCACATAAGTTTCATCAAGTTTTGCTCACTACAACTCAATCTCTGAGAAACATGTAATTTTGTGTGTAAATCAGTTTTTATCAGATCATTCATCATGGAAGCACAAGGTAGATAACTCTTTCCAACTACAAATATAACAAAAGTAAATACAATTCAGATGAGCATATATATTTTGATATAAAATCATAAATGAGACACAGTTCCTCCTGAAACAGAAACATCCTGATCTCCAAGCTACAGATAAATATAACCTGAAAACTAATATTTATATTTGGCCTGGTTTGTATGTGAAACACATCTTAATATGGGAATAAATAAATATATATATTTATATAGAATCATATTCTATAATTTGCATAATTTACATATTCATTGGTATTTTGAACAGAAACATGTAAGGCAGTCACCATTGCCAAACTCAAAGTGTCCCATATTATAGGAATCTGTATCATTAGTTTACCCAACCGTTCTTACCAGCTGTATAATTTGTTCCTGTTTCAGGAATAAGATTAACCATTGTTTCCTGATACTAGAGCAAGAGATTAAAAGTATAGCAAAATATGTTACATATTTCATGTCAGACTTGATCAAAAATACAACACTGGTTTCTAACATTTGAAGAGAAAAATAAGCGATTAATTTTAAGTGGATCAATGATTACTTTGTTAATTAAAACTGTGAAAAACAGATCTTTCTCCTATGAAGCAAAGGGAAATATTTAATAATTATTTTTACATACCTGTACTGAGATACAGAGAAGAATGGTTACATAAGCGAATACCCTGCATTGACTAATATCATACATCATCTCTTCATTCATAAATTTACATCTATGTACACAAAACCTAAAACAAGAGACAGGGCAGATATTAGGTAACAACCACAGATTCTGGTTTAAAGGAGACGACAGCATAATTCAATGCCATACCCTCACGGATTGTCTCCCTTTGTCGGGAATCTTGTGATGGGTGTGGATTAACAAGCACAGGCTCAGACCGCTGTGCCATGATGATCTTCCCTACAGCATGCTTACGAGATACAGATTCCTTTTGTTTCACACCATTTATATTCGTATTTACTCTGCTTGACGAACTGGAAACTGAGTTTGGTCGACTCTGGGATCGCTTCGATGGAACTGGTTCTTCGTTTGTAGGATACCTGCCTTTGACGTGATACCAGGCTGCTTTGTGATGAACTGCTCGCTTCATATCCCGGGGTATGCCGGGCTTGTCCAGTAGACTGTAGATGGAGCTGTGTGGGCCCGAGATGGAGCGGCAGTTGGACACGTTGATGGCGTGCGGTCCCGGGATGCTGCAGCGAGACCGATGACTCTGGAGGCTGCTGTTGGTGAGGCAGGAAGACGAAGTGCCTGTAGTGTAGATCCCTAATCCATCTCCTCGATTAAAGTTGGCACTGTGAGTCCTATTGGGCATGCTGAGCCTAACATTTCCAGCATTGCCATACAAAGCAAAAAGCTTCAGAGGAGCACTGACTGGTCGGGAGTCCACTTTAGTTTTCACTGGAACCTTCTTTGGCGATTTCTGAGGCTTGGCAGCCATTTCACTAGCATAGTTGTCAATCTGCGGCTCTGAGACCGTGACTGATGGTTTTTTGGTATCATCCCCATCACCGTCCCCTCCCCCTGCAAAACTGAGGTCCACAGTCAGCCTCCTGATTGAAGAATCTGATGTCAAACTGGAAGCGTTCGTCTCGGACAGAGGCACAGTTTTACCCATATCTAGGGCCTGCTGAAAGCGTCTCTCCATTGAGCCCCTTCTCAACAGCTTTGGTCGGTCTGAGTCTGTCAGAAGTCTCTCTGAAGCACTCATTACACTAGCAGAGCTGCCCATTATGCTGAGAGGACGATTGTGCTTCAGGAGGTCTTCTCTGCTGACAGATCTCACACAGTCACGATCACCATTTCTAAGTCTGTTAATGGTAGTGGATGGACGGAACTTCTTCTTCATAGCTGAAAGATCTTTATCTCGGAAGGAAAGACTGCTGTAGGGGTTGGATGGTGTCCGAGTGTCAGTTGGTTTGGCAGGCCCAAACTCATAGTGCCCCAGTCGAAGCATCACCTCCTGGTTTGTGAGGTACTGCTGGGCGGCCTTTGTGTCTGGGTGGTCTCCTCCTGTAATTAGGAACAAATTATCAAAACACTGAAACCCAAACAGAATAAATATAACTCACTTAACTAGGACTGCATAGTATTATCACTGTACTCTTTCAAACAGTACTTATTGTAACATTTTACCTGAGTTTGTTCAAAATTGCCTCTGCTCACCCAGCAGAAAATGGGTACCTGGTGGGATAAGTCATGTAACTATTAACCTTTTAGCACCTCACAAACAGCTTGGGTTACCCAGGGTAATACTGTCCATTATGATGTATGTGCTTAGAGCATGTCCCTGTGACGTTGAGTTCAGTATTATATAACTGGCCACATTATTAGATATATTATTATTATATTATCTCATATCAGTATCAAAATATACTGTAATACAATTTATTTGCCAATGCACAGTCCTACACTTACCAATAAATAGGAATATACTTGGAATTCGTACAGCACCATTTGTAAATGCTATACCAATCAGATGACTGTTACAGCCCAAGGTCTACAGGATGATCTCTCTTCAGGAGCATCCATTTGATTTCAATGCCTCATATAGGGCAAATTGGCCTTCAAACAGGTTGCAACCGCCCCATGGTCGGTTAGAGCCGGAAGGTCGGCTGGTTCGATCCCCGACCGCGCCATACCAAAAGACGTTAAAATATGGTACTTGTTGGTCCCTGCCTGGCGCTCGGCATTAATGGGTACAACAAGGACTGTCGGCTCGGAGTCAGTATAATGTGTCTGAGTGGGGTATTCATGCTTCACTGCGGCATGGTATCTCAGTGGGCTAGCACTATAAACCCAGCTTCAGTCTGGGCTAGTACAAGCAGCCGCACATACACATACACACACATGCACGTTGTCATATGAGCGAAATATTCTCAAGTACCATGTAAAACCCAATTTCACCTCACCTCACCTCAAACAGGCTGCTGCTGAGCCAAGGTCACAGATCTGAACAAGGAATTTGGATGCTTATATCACTGGGCCACCTGTCTAAAAGTCTAAAGGATCACTCCATATAATCCCGCTCACAAAACAGCTTACCTAATCTTGTTGTGCGAATGTCCAGAGCTTTCCTCAGTAATGTTATGGACTCCATTTTGGCTGAATAACTTGGCTGCTCTCCAATCAAACAACCTGAATAAAGACAAGCATGCTCCATACATTTTAACATCATGAACACACTGGAGAAAGACTTTTCAGGACAAAGTCACAGGTTTTTTTATACTGCTGTTTAATGACTTAATGACAAAACCATCCTTAACATTTGTATTGTCTAACTTGTCTGGCACATATTTTCAAAAAAAGTTTGCAGTGTGGTAAATTGGACAAAATACATCATAAAACATTTAAAAAAAATACTACTAGTATATATTGTCTGCTCGGTTTTCATCATCCCAGCTGCCATGATCCACTGAAAATATATTTCCAGTAAGACATCTTTTACTGAAACAAGAAACCGACTTCAATCCAGATCATTGTGTGAACTATTTCCATAGAAATGTGATGAATTATCCATTAAATCTATGTTTCTGACCAATTCTTTAAAGAAACAGGCTTGTTTTCAGCATTTAAGGCATCTGTTCCAATGCTGATACAGTGTCGTTTTGAAGACAACATTCAAGATTTCTCTATCAAGTATAAAGTTTATCATGTATATTTCCTCATGTCTGCAGTTTTTATTGCTTATATATCATGGTGAATTATCCACAAGCTTAACTAAATGAAAACGAAGTCTTATAATAGGTTCCAAATATGGTAATACCATATAAATTCATGCATCCAATCACAACAAATTGTTAGTCAACTGATATGAACACATATGTTATATTTGGGATTACACTTTTTCAGTAAAGTACAGATTCTAGTACTTTTTGGGGTTGAGTCCCATCTGGGATTCGAACCCACACCCTCAGAGTCAGGCACCTAATCGCCAGCACGTAAAGTCAGACGCCTAGACCGCTCAGCCACCGCGGCTTTCACAAACATGGAAGTCGGACAACTGGTAGTCTAGACTGCGGACTTTGTGTACCCCTCTGATAAGTGTAAATTTGCACGGCTCCCACGGCCGAAGTTATGAAATACACAATGCCAATTTAGAAAGTGGTCAAATGTAACATATGTTATATTTGGGATTACAGTTTCTCAGTAAAGTACAGATTCTAGTACTGAGAAAGTGTAATCCCAAATATAACATATGTTACATTTGACCACTTTCTAAAATGGCATTGTGTATTTCATGATATGAACACAATACTTGACAAGGTTTTAAAACCCAGTCCATTTTTTGATTAAATATATCCCCTGCAACATATGCTTGTTGTTAGAGGGAACTTAATAAATCGTGTGGACTCATCATATCACAGCTGTTTATTTTCAGGTCCAAACTCAATAAATTACAGACTTCAGCCTGGGATATCTGGGATACTGCTTGAAAGCAGCCTTAAAACAAACAAACAAACAAAGAAACAAACCCAGTTCATAGAGTATCTCTGACGTGAGGAGGTGGTTTGAGGTGAGGCACTGTTCTCGCACCTCTATGGCCCGACTGTACAGGTGTTCTGCTTGTGCCTTGTCACACCTGTACAGGTAAACACAGGTGTTACAGAAAAACAATGATCATCTTAAAAATGTATTTGAGACAAAACGTAAATGCAATTTATTCAAGGTTCTAACTCCCTAAACTTTTGAAGACACTGAAGAGCTTTAAAATATTCAGTTACTCAAGTGTGAATGTAATGAAGAATTCTCTTGAATCCGTTGATTCCAGAAGTAGATATCAATGAGCCCCTGTGTGATTTCTCCATTCTTAAATAATGTTATGCGTGATAAATGATTTCTCGGTTATGCTCTGTATTAGGCATCAATTTTACGTGTTAAAATGCATTCCCGGCTAAGTGAGTGAGTAAGTATGGTTTAAAATACACCGCTTTTAGCAATATTCCAGCAATATCACAGCAGGGAAATCAGATATGGGCTTCACACATTGTACCCATGTGGGGAATTGAACCGGGGTCTTTGACGTGACAAGCGAACGCTTTAACCCCTAGGCTACCCCACCGCCTCATTCCTGGCTAAGAATTGATTGTGACAACAACAGCATAATGGTTTTATTAACTGAATGTATAAATGATCTATGCTCACATAATCCATAGTTCATACAGCAGGTTTAACAGATTTAATGTAATGCCCCAATTGTGTATCTGTAAGTAATTCTCATGTGCCCAGAGGAAGGAAATGACCAGTCCTCAAGTTAATTTTAAATTCTTAAGTACCAGAAATATTGAAAAATGTTCTGTCCCATAAGTGTGTCAATTTCTGAAATGAAATGTATGTGAGAGAGTATGGTTTTATTCTGCTTTATGCAATATTCCTGCAATGCTACAAACTGGCTTCACATATTGTACCCATGTGGAGAGTAGAACCCAGGTCTTCAGTGTGATAAACAAAAGCTTTAACCACTAGGCTACCCTATTGCCCCTCTGCAGCTGAAAACAAATGTAACTGAGTATGGTTTAAAGTTTGTCAGCTTTCTCAGTACCCAGAGTGCATGTCATGCCAGAAGCAGTAAACTTTCAGAGGTAGGACAAAACAGAGCGCAAATATGTATTGTTCATGTTCTTAAAAGACAACTGTCACAGAGCAGAAGAGTTCACATTTGTACAAGACATACCCTTTGTTATTACTAGTGGAAGAAAGTAGTCTGGCAAGCGCTACCAGCACATCAGCAACCAAGGGATGACGTTTTCCAAACCACTGTTCACGTAGGATGAGACACTGACGTAGACATGACTCGGCTCGAAGACAGTCCTGTTGTTTGTGCCTACCAAGCCAGAAATATCACAGTCCATACACAGATATTGATTAAATCTCAAACGTTCACCAACTGTAACCTGTAGGTATGGTGTAATGTAAATGAATTTATTGATAAACTGACATCTGATATATCAAACAATAAGATCTCTACAGGAGGTAAGTAAGACTGTCTTATCTCATACACAACACTCCAGGAGATATCAATTTACTTATCAATTTCAGAATAAGATACTGTCAATATCTTTTTCAACCAGGTCATATCTTTCTTCAAGGGACTGGTCATTTATAACCTCCTCTAACGTTTGTCATATTTTTGGATGACTCCTTGTAAACTTGCACACCCATTCTAATAGACAAAATGCAAAAGCACCTATATTTTACTATAGATGTCCATTTCACAATACACTTCCTATACATGTGTTCTAGCTTTGTATGAAACTCTCCTAGAGATATGTTTTGTCAACCCTCCACTGATTGCCTCCAATGATCAATTCACCCCATAAAGTTGTCTGTATTCGTTCAGTTGTTTCTCATCTCAAACCTAAACCCAACAAGAGCTGGGGCGAAATAAAAAAACCCATACAAATACAAAAAGTGATTTTCACTAATGGTGTCATTTGTGGGAAACTTACTTTATGAAATTTTGAAATTTAGATCACTTGATAACAGTCTTTAAATAAATTAAAATAAATTAGAGTGGGTTGCAGATGGAATAACACAAATAAATATGGACATCCTAATAAATGTCCAATCCCTGTTATTGTGTGTGAATGATCTAATGTTTGTTTGTTTGTTTAACACATGACAATATTCCAGTTATATGGTGGCAGTCTGTAGATAATCAAGTCTTGACAAGACCATCCAGTGACCAACACCACGAGCATCAATCTACGCAAATGACATACAAGGACATGTCAATGTCTTAGTCGCCTCTTATGACAAGCATGGGTCGCTTACAGACCATCGCCATATAGCTGGAATGTTGGTGAATACGGCATTAAGCCAGACCAATTCTATTTCTTGTTTTACGGATCCGCCGGTCGTATTTTTTCCAGAATAAGAAAAAAATTAAAATTAATTTTCCTCCGCTCAAAAAATAAAATCCTAATGTTTTTATGGGGCAAAAATGTAAACTTACAAGTAAATGGTTTTTTTATTGTTTGCCAAAAGTAAATACTTCTAATATTTAGAAGGAATATTACTTTGGTGATTTTATTTTCATTTTTTTTCCCTCCTGCCTTTAGGTTTTCTGAAGACAAAAATCCTTACAACAAGAAATAAAATTGGTCTGGCCTAAACAACGAAAAAGAAGAAGAAATGCTTTACAGTCTGTGATCATGTACAGTGTCACAACCTCACTGTCGAGACCAGTTTCATGTAACAAAAAGATGTATAATTACAATCCTGACCCATCTTTAATTGTTCACTTATTAAACACAAACAAATCAAGCCAGGTTCCTTTGATAATGCTGTGTACGATTTCATCTATTCAACTATTTGAACAAAAATACAAACTTGAAAAATGTATTTGAATGAAAAATCACAAAATTTTGAAACGTTACTAGGGTTAATGCTTCATTCCAACAATTACTCCATCATCAAATAACCATTTGTAAGTTTCTTTTTCAGCCACCATAAACATGAATGTATACTGTATATTGCCTGGCAGTTCAGTACAAGGCAATGTTAAGCAGGAGAGCTTACACTTTATACAATTAAATTAAATTACAACAAATAATCAATAATCAATACTTCACAAGGGAGGAATATAACCTGTGAAAATAATCGGTAAACTAATCAATATGAGATTTTTGAGAGGCAGTTAGAAGTTGGCGAATATATAAGACGAGTAGAAGGGGAAAGAAGTAGCCCAGAAATGTCTTGTTATACAATAAAGAAGAAGTTGCCATCCATATACTCGTCTCATATGATCAATATTACACAAAAGCTGAAGGATGTCTCACCTTAGAATTCCAAGATGGTAGAGGATGGTCGCCCTCAGGGTGATATGACCTGGACAGTTCTCGATACTCTCCAGTGATTCCTTCAGCAGGTCCTCGGCCTCCCCTAGCTCTCCCTCACTTAGCCTGAGGCTGCCATGGTGCCCCAGTAGACGACCTGAACACAAAGGACATTGACGTGTGTCTGTTTGTTGCAGCACTCAGCAATATTCCAGATATATGGCGGCGATTTGTAAATAATTTGTGTCTGGACCAGACAATCCTGTGGTCAATATCATGAACATTGATCTACGCAATTGGGATATGATGACATGTATCAACCAAGTCAGTGAGCCTGACCATTTCTAACCCAGATCTTTATCAGATCAGCTTGTGATATCTTTGCACTTCTCTTGGTCTTCTCAGTTTCATTGCACCACATGTGATGGAATCTGTCTCTGTCAAGGCTAACAAAGTTGACCTGAAGGATTTATGACCAACCCTGACTATCTCCATATACAGTGACATATCTTACATAAGATACAGGTAAACTACCTTTATAGGGAACATGCTTATAACGAACTGATGTACACAACAAACTGATGTGTGTAATGAACTGTTACTCGGGATGCAGCCACTTGCTGTATGTCTCAGCCGAAACAACAATGGGCTTCAGTCCTTATAACTTTGTACATATTTGGATTCAAACCATCACCTACATGATGACAACACCAACCACTGTGCCAGATAAGAAAAGAACTCCATAACAACAATGTACCTATAAGTATTACCTTTCAACAAATTGTCAAAAGTAAGAACATATATTCAACTAACAGGCATTGTGTATGCAACAAAGCATTTCGCCCATTTCAGCCAATTAATACTCAACAGGCGGGTACACAAAGTATGTGATGTAGGCTACCATGTCGAGTGATGACTTCAACCTCGCTGGCTGAATGAGACTTCGAATGAGACACCTAATCGCTACCACAAGCATCAGCAATCTAACCCACTAACCCACCACAGCCTTCACAAAATGTCTGAAACCGGTAGTACCATAGTCAAAAGCTAATTCATTTTGTTGTGTATGCCAATTTGGTGGCTCAAAATCTGGATGAGATTAAACCCCCAAAAGTACTAGAATCTGTACATTGACAAGAAAGTGTAATCCCAAGTAAAACATATTTTACATCTGACCCGTTTGAATTCTTTGTGTATTGAAACATTATAAATGCCACACGAACAGGAAGCAAGGTTTAGTAACTCACAATGTGCAGTTCAACCTCTTGCCATTTTCCTCCAGACTCTTGATGACTATACTATACAAGTCTATGTGTATCAATCGGTTTACAGGAACAATCTGACTGTAACAAACGTGAGTAATGAACAAGCTCCACATACACAGAGCGTAACTGACACCAATGTTGGAGGTCTTTGAGTCGGAGACATTACACAATGGCCGACACCGGACAAGTATTTCACGCTCAGGAGAATATATTCATATACTTCAGGAAACAATGACACGCTTGACAGAAGGCCATTAGGGATTGTTTTGTATTGAATGTAACACATTTAGTACGTACACACAACAATGCTTTAGGGTTTGATAGAACTTGTTTTTTTGCTAAACAACATTCGATCTGTGTTGATAAGATCCAAGTGTATATTAATGCATTTGTTTTGGACACTAACTGTACTGAATTGAACCAGGGAATCGGAAAAAAGCAACATGTTGGTAGTTATTTATACCCATACAGAACTGTAGGTTCAAATGAGTTAACTATTAAAAGATTTAACCAGGTTTAAGATTTTAAATTCAAATCATCCAGACACTATAGTGATAATTGCTTTTATAGTGTATTATTCTCTTTTATCACGATTTAAACATGATTTGATAGAGGTAGGATATTTTTAGAAATTATATGATTCTCTTTTACTTACACATTATTTCAGAGGCAAAATATATAATTTCCAATCTAGAACTGTCTTAGTGTAACAAATACAGATCTTAGAACAAAAATAAATTGTGCTTTATTGTTTTTATCATTGATAAGGAAGAACATATTTAAATCATTTATCTAACAAATTAACTTTTGAATTTTTGATGATTATTTTTATTCCTATTCAACATCTTGTCTGGTATCAGTGAAATCATATGAATATCAGCAAAAGTTTTTTTATATGATAAACACAAAGTTTTAACTAAAAAGTCTCTAATTTTATAGCCCCCCTTTTCTTCTAATTTGTATATTTGAAAAGGATTTATGTTCAATCTTTCATAGATTTTCATGCATATTTGTTTTTGAACGAATTGAAAAGGACTCAATATACAACATGTCAAGAACTACCAGGAACAGAGGCAAAAATATAGGCTGTGGTAAATGCCTATCCTCAAGTACAGATTTCTTATAAAATACAAGATGAAATTATTGAATACTGCAGAAACTACATCACTGAAAGAAAATGTATCTCATAATTAATATGGGGTTTTACTAATGATCCCATCAGGAACATCAACAGACTACAACGACTACTCACCACAAACTTAATACCACAAATTCACCATGAAGGTACGAAAGCCCACAGCAATCCACCTCCTGAACCAAACAACTTCACACTGCATAGAATATACATTTAGACAGAGCTCTGTGACAAACTTGTCAAGGATCCAAAACCTCATTTGTCCTTCAGTCACAGGCAGAGGTGACATGCTTCTCTTGAATGCTGCCAAGTTAATCTCTTCAGGCTAAACTGCGTATTACCACATAATCCCATTTGCTGAGTGGCATATCATTACGAATTATAGATAATATGCTTAATCTTGCACTCCTGACTGTTGGCAGATATTCACAGCTATGGGATTTCTATGTAATGGTAATAAACAGCATATGGAGGGGGCTGGATTATCTCGGGATAGAGTGACCTGTGTCATGATAAAGAGATTCTAGTGGTGTTAGTATCATTATATTGTTTCATAACTACATTCAACAACAAGTATGGTTGTGTGTGGTCTGCATACAGCCCAGATCAAGAATCAGTTGAAGTTAAGCAACGTTGGTCACTGGGATGGGTGACCGTATTTGGCAGCTTGTCTCCTGAGATCTTGTAGGACTTCTGTCCTTGCCCCACAATGAAGCACATGCGAAACGTGGTTTCATCTTAAGCAATTGAGTTTGTTCAAAATTGCCTCTGTTCACCCAGCAGTGAATGGGTACCCGGTGGGATAAGATGGTCTTATGACTGTTAACCTTCTAGTGCCTCACAGGCAGCTTGGGTTAACCAAGGTAATATAATATTGTCTGCGGTTTTCACATAATTTATCCTTCGTGCCTTGAGATGGATATTAGGCGCCACCAATTATTATTAGCTGGACCACCAATGTGCTCTACTTTAACCATTTTACTTTAAACATATCCTAAATACTTTAAGGGCCTAAAGGCTCACTCTATGTTTTTTATGTTTGCCTAGGCTACAAAAACTTCATGTCTTCATGAAGGTAATATAACATTGTCTGCGCTTGCACATACTTTGTCCTTCGCGCCTTGAGGTGGATATTAGTGAGTGAGTGAATTAGTTTCACGCCGCACTCAGCAATATTCCAGCTATATGGCAGCAGTATTAAAGCTATATGATGGTGATCTGTAAATAATCGAGTCTGGACCAGACAATCCAGTGATCAACAGCATCAATCTGCGCAATTGGGAACCTATGACATGTGTCAACCAAGCCAGCGAGCCTGACCACCCGATCCCGTAGTCACCTGAGTTACTGAAGCTTCATTCTAACCCGGACCTTCACAGGTGAGGTGGATATTAGGTGCTCTACAATGTATTATATATTACTATTATTTTTATTATATCAATTAATCACATTTTTGTTGTTTTCACAGTAAATCCAGCATTCTGATTAAAAGGACCACCAACACACTCTACTTTAACTATTACGGACTGCCAGTGAATCCCAATAACAGTCTACAGAATTCTCTTTGTGCGTACAATGTATCTGTATAATCACAGACCATGGTGACATTCATGAATATTCCAGATCGTCAAAACCAGCCTTTGATGATCTAGGCTGAGAGGGAATGATGAAACATATCCTAAATACTTCAAGGATCTAAAGGCTCACTCTCCTTTTTTTCATGCTTGCCAGGATTACAAAAACTTCATGTCTTCAGCTTTCATCTCCAGCTCACATTCATCCACTTGTGTCTACCCGTTCTCAGGGAACCAGTGTTTGCATTTGACAGTTACTGACCATGTTATGTGAAAGAGCCGCCTTCTCAAGACATATTTGATCTGGTTCAATGCTGTCTGACTGTTGTTGTTCTTCTTCTCTATTCGTTTATTGACACAATCTCATGAACTTTGTTTTGGTGCTACCCTTTTCTATTGAATATGCAAATGTTTGAAAGAATCCAGATTCATACAGTTTACACATCATTTGTTTTATTCATACCTCCAAGAACTAAAAATGATACACAGTCAATACTTAAGGAACCCTGGTTAGATTGCATCCTATTGCTAGTTTAAAGGACAATCAAACTGGGAACCTATGAAGTATTTAGGTTGGGATTGGTCCTTAGCTTTGCTGCTTAAAAGTGGTGGATTAGTTGGTCAGGTTGGTAAATTGGTCAACGATTTTTGTTTGTTTGTTGTTTAACTCTGCACTCAGAAATATTCCAGCTATATTGCGGCAGTCTGTAAATAATCGAGTCTGGCCCAGACAATCCAGTGATCAACATCATGAGCACCAATCTAATCAGTTGGGATATGACAACATGTGTCAACCAAGTCAGCGAGCCTGACTACTTGATCCCATTAGTCGCCTCTCACGACAAGCATGGGTTGCTGAAGACAAACAGTAACTTGAATCTTTACAAGTTTCAGAGCACAGCATGGCCATGGCCATCTCAATGACACAAGAAATAAACTGAACAGCAACAGAAATGCAAGTTTCGAAAAAATGAAATCTCATAAAAGTAAGCATTCATGTTGATGGAACGTTTATGGTAAAGTGACAAAAAGCCAGACTTGCGTTTTTTTGCTGTTCAGTATATCATCAGTAAGCAGAGACTGCCATATGAATTCGGACATTGTAAACATATACAAATGCCTTACTACTATAACATTTGAGCAACTTGTTCCATTCTTGATATTAATAGGTCCCCAGTGCTTGCTGCGTGTAAGAGCTGATTATAATGGAGAAAACATTTTCAGGGTCTGTGTCCGTTCTGATTGGTTGTCACAGTACCTGGATGGCGAATATTGTGTTTGTTTATTTGTTTGCTGCTTAACACCACACTCAATAATAGTCAAGATATGTCAGCAGTCTGTAAATAATCAAGTCTGGACCAGACAATCCAGTGATCAACATCATGAGCATCGATGCACACAATTGAAATACAATGACATGTGTCACCAAGTCAGCAAGCCTGATCACCTGATCCCATTAATCACCTCTTATGACAAGTGTTAGATTGTAGTTTGGAAAGTATGATGTTGCTAGTCTCATGAAATCTCGTAGTTTGAGATTCATATCCAACATGGGGGTCTTCATAGGAACTAACGAATGCTGAGGTAAGATAATTGTGTTCTATTTGTGATGTAACCATGATTATTACATATTGTTATGTTGTGTGCACCATTAGGTGAGGTAAGGTGAAATTTGGTTTAAAGTCGGGCTTGAGAATATTTCACTCATATGACGACGTGCATGCGTGTGTATGTGTATGTGCGGCTGCTTGTACTAGCCCAGACTGAAGCTGGTTTTATAGTGCTAGCCCACTGAGATACCATGCCGCAGTGAAGCATGAATACCCCACTCAGACACATTATACTGACTCCGAGCCGACCAGTCCTTGTTGTACCCATTAATGCCGAGCGCCAGGCAGGGACCAACAAGTACCATATTTTAACGTCTTTTGGTATGACGCGGCTGGAGATCGAACCCGCGACCTTCATCTCTCCGGGTTGACGCTCTAACCACTACACCACGGAGGCGGTGCACCATTAGGTATCTAGGTAGTTGCGAGGGGTCAGTTAGTAGACGTTGCAGCATGCGCACATATTTTGGAAGTTGTTAGCCTGTACCGAATAAATAGCCACGGTTGTTCAATACAAAGTTGTTCTTCTTTCACGGATCTAACACAAGCATGGGTTCCTGAAGACCAATTCTTACCCAGATCATCAAAGGTGATATGACCTGTGGATCAAGTCAATGACAGCCCATTTACTCACAACCATGAACAATTGCATAGATGGTGGCTTATATCTTTAGTCACTGGTTAGTCTAGTCCAGACTCAATTATTCACAGGCTGCTGGGACATAGCTGTAATATTGCTGACTGCAACATAATTCAGCATACACTCACTGTAATAAAAGAACACACCTACCTTTTAGCACCTGTAGTCGAGTTAGGTCAATGTCCTCATCATTCTTCTCAATGAGGTCGATAACGATCCTGAGTGCTCGTCGGTAAGAACCCTCGCAGTGCCGCACGTCGCCGCGGGAGTGGTGGATGTTTCCGAAAGCATCTCATGACACTCCGCCATCACCTTCAGCTCACTGCAGCTCAACGGGTAGTTCTACATTGGAGGGAAATGAAGGTCATTCAGAGAACTGTATAGTGTATTTCTTCATAACAACCCCAAACACGAGGAAACACTGTAGAAAATAGTATCAGGGTTTGACTTAATCAATTCGACCTTGCACTGGTGCAACTTGAAACTGCAAAAATTCAACCTCACATTGATACCAACTTGCACCCAGTGGAAAATAGTAGTTTCCTGTTCAAGGAACACAGACTTCAAAAGGAAAACAGGATGATCAGGAACTGCCTTGGAGTAGTGACTGATGGTGACAGTGTCATTTTTGACAGTGATTGAATGACTATTACCATTCATGTCATGACATTTTAAATACAATGATTTTATCAGCCTCAGAATCATTTTGTTATAATGATGTTCCAAATCATCAATACCAAAACTTAAGTATTACACATAATCATATATCAAGCTGCAGGTGCAACAAGGCTGTTACCATGTACATGATATTTAAGTAAACATATACCGGTATAACAAATTGTTACTGAATTTCTGTCTCTTAGCATGGCTTTGCAACATGAATTAACATAGTTTCTGTAGGAATATTTCACAATTTCCAGATAATAACATCTGAAACTTAACTTATTCAGGATTGGATAGATACTGACAATACATTTTCGGTAAGTTATATTCACTGAGGTCATCATAATAGTTACAGATTAAGACAAAATTCACATTCATCAAGTCAGCCTCAGTTATTCAGAGTTGTGTAAACACCATGGTCTTCATAAAGCCTGCATGTTTTGGAGCCAATTGTAAACATTACTAAGAAATAAGGTTTCAAAACCCCTTAATTAAATTACTGCTTAGATGATGCAAGCAGAGGTAGGGAATGTAGTCCGATTAACCAAACTACAGCTTAAGATGCAGTGATATAAAGCATTCTTTGTGCAGCCTATAAAAGTCAATAGTCTTGATCCGAAAGTGATGTTAGTTCCACATTCACAACACCCATACTCTAACACTGACATGGTAATGTGAGTTGGAGAGTAGGTTGATGTACACATTGATTGGTTGTGATTACAATACTCTCTCCAACTCACATTACCAGCTCTGGGTACATCAACTCATCTATTGTATAAACTCATTCTGCATATTGTTTTTAATCACTATCACTCTGTACATCAACCTACTCTGCTCAAATCATTAATTAGCAATCCAATGTATATCAACCTTGTCAATTGTATACACACTATGCAGCTATGTATATATTCTCTATGTTACAACTCAATGTATCACTTGCTTGGTAATGGTGTGTAAGTACCTACACTGAAACGTCGCACCCATTGCAATAAAGAAGTTGACTATCCATAGAACTTGGTGTTCCTTCATTTATCCGACTTGTTGATTTTTTTGTTTTGTGAACGGTCTCTTAATGATGAAACTCGTGTCATGCCCAATACCTTATTATCATTTATTTTTGTAATCTTTCGCTTAGTTTCTACATTCAGATTTCGGGCTAGTGAATTATTTTGTGGGCTAGTAACTTTAAGGCATAGCTATACCAACTGGCTAGGAAAAAATTTGAAAACTATTTCGTACACTGTAGTCAATATTCCTTTGTATAACAAGGTTGTGTCAAAAGTTTTATCAACTGGTTGTTCTTGACCAGGCATACATTCTTCAAGCATAAGAATGAAGCCTTAAAACTTAATGTACAATTTCAGGTAAACCCAGCAAATACCTGGTACAAATTAGCAAATTTGACCATTGTAAAGTTTGGTTATTAGTGAAGGTAGAGCTGAATCAACAGAATATTGCACTGACCAAGCCTATCATATGGCATAACGTTAAGATGACAACATTTCCATAAAGGAAGACTTGAGATCTTAAGGTCTAACAATCAAAGATCTGAACAGAGGATGGCAATAGGCTTGAGATAAGAAGAGGATGAGTTTGTTTTGTTAAAAGATATAGTATGTAGATGTAAGAGAGGCTATTACTGACCCTGCAGAGGTACTGTAGAAGGCCTGTGAGGATCTGCTCTGTGGTCTCAGCGTGTCCCAGCCCTAGCAAGAACTGACCGATGTGCCATGCAAGGGAGGTAACCAGTCCTGAAAACATAACATTTCTCTTGTGATCAGTGGTAGAAACTATAGTCTGTTTGCAGTGAAAACATACCGATGAATTTCACTTTAAACAACAAAGTAAATCAAATAAAGTGAAATTAAGATTGCGAACAAGGGGGTAAGCACAGTAGATGGAACAATGAAACAAAGGCACGAGTGGTACGTGATGAGCGTTAACTTAGACCAACCCTACTTGTTCTCGGTGTTTCATGTAATGTACATATCCCTTTGTAATACAAACCAATAATAGCGATTTGAAACTATGATCGTTTGTTAAACAACTTTTATCCTAGGTTGAATAAAATTCTGAGATTTAAATGTTCAATTGGCAAGGTAAAATTAAGAGGATTCGCAATCTTAATTTCACTTTGTTCAAGTCATCAATAATTCTAAAGTTACCCCATCAGTTTTCTTAACGATATCGTGCTAGCTATTAGCATCAGGGTCTGATGCTGGCAAACCATAGAAAATGATCTGGGTGCCGTTGTACAATAGACCTTAATGCTAAGACTGTCATTAGTCTATGTTAAGCTATGGGAGTTACTATGACCTTAGCATTAATATCGTTTTATACAACAGCACCCTGGGCATTAGGGGATTCAAACTCTAATTGGAAAGTGATGGTAAAATGAGGCTCAATGCTGCAATATTATTCACGATGCAACATGCGTGCATGTGTGCGTGTGTTTGCTTATACTAGGTAGTATACTGGGACTCTCTATTATCGCGGGCTCTCTATTATCACGGCACGCGAAACATCGGGAAACCAGAAACACCACGCCCCGCATCGGCTGTTTACATATGCAAATTACCTAAAATAAATTCATCGCTCTTGAAAAAGTCATTTATTTCATTGGAATGTCATGTCTAATCGTAGAAATATCAAAGCAACCATCTTTTCAGTAAGTTCTAGAACATTTTGAAACTAGTATGACCCCTACTGCCATTACATCTGGCATGAATCAAAACTTACTTCGTCAAGAGTAATCCTGCAACAACTATAAGGTCATTTGCATATTTTCCGTGCTAAAATATAACAGGAAGTGATGTATTATGCAACTTCACTCTACACACGGCAGCAAATTGTATGGTACGTTTTAAGGCGGAAATTTTGTAGCGTTATTGTTACCTTGTATCCAAATGAATAGAAGTTTCAGATGTTTGGGTTAAAAACATGACGATATTACGAATGTGAATGAAATTCCTAAATATTTTTTAATGATCAAACTACTAGTATTTAGATTCGTTACTTGTCTTAGTAAACGTTTCACAGTGTCATCTGCTTGTACCGCGTGCCATAGTAAGGAAATAGCAATACCGTGATAATAGAGAGTTGCTTCAATTTCCGGGTTAAACGAGACAATCGGAATTGCCGCAATGGTATTAAACGAGTTGCAACTATGTGTCACATTATTTGTGACAGAAATGAAGATTAAACATCAGTCAACTGAAAATATATATAAAATGCTAAATGTCAGTAGCTGTTCATAATCCCGATGGCGACAACATTTACTACCGCGATAATAGAGGGTCCCATGATACTAATACTGGTTATACTGCTTGACCATTGAAATACAATGCTGGGCCTAGATTTTCAAAGCTCTCTTAGCGCTATAATAGTCATAAGTGCCATACATTAACATTAACTTATGACTATCTTAGAGCTAAGAGAGCTTCGAAAATCTAGGACTACAAGCCAAATGATTCCTTTCATCCCGAGCACTGGGCAGGAGAATGACAGGTAGCATCTTCTCACCATGTTTTGGTATGAGACAGCCCTGGATTGAACCACTGTCCTTTCTCTCACTGGGCAAACACTTCATTGCTTAAACAATCGAGTCTGGTCTATGTATGGTATATGGTCCAAAAAGAAATCACAATTATTTTGCATGTGTGGCTGGTTCAAGGTTGTTTGGCTGTCCTACACTGACATAAACATAACTATTTATTGCAGGACTATCAAACTATTGGAGGGCTTCTGTTCAAATCTGTTCAAAGTGTTGGAGGTTTTCATCATGAAAGTGCATGACCAATCTTCAACTAAATCAGTTTTCATTTAATAGAAAGAACACTTATTACCAATACTATGACTTGGCTCGGGTTTGCCACTTACCTTTATCGGATATGCATATGTTTTCTTCTTCTTTTAAAACTTCTGACTGAAAAACAAATTAACATTTGTCATTGGATGGAAAATGACCAACACATGCCTGCAAAATCAAATCTCATTTTGGTAGAAATATAAACACAATACTTTTTTATAATTGATATCATATGATTCCTTATGTGGTGTGAGAGATTACAGAGTGTGCTTGATTGAGTAGCATACTGTAAATCACGATATTTTTGCGAGTACCGACCAACAGACGTTTTTGCGTCATGATATTTTTGCGACTTCCCTAAATCTCAAAAATAGATTGCAACTGAAAGTTCTACCTAATGTAAATCCAATCACATATTAAAGGTTGCCGCTTATCTTGAACTGAGCTCAGTTGAGTACTTCCGTGTGAATGCAGTGAGTGGTGCATTCCTATAAACAACGTACACACGCTGCACAGGCCAGATCAAAGGGATTATATTAATTGGAATGACTTTATCCAATTTTTGACAATGACATCACCAAAGCTGTTGATCTCCGGACAAGTGTGATGAAGCCTATCCACTCCCATTGGATAGTGTCGGCTTATCAAACGGTCTCTAAAGTAACAGAATATGTGTTGAGAAGTTGACGCCTGTATGGACTATCGGACATACTGCTTGAGTAACTTTTGTTCGAGTATCCCTTGTTTGACATGTGATGTGTGAGTACTATTAACGGTAATAATTAGTGTTCCCCCATGTTGTCGTCATTGCTTAATTGATGTATTGTCTATATCTGTTGTTAATTATACGAACTGGTGAATAATAAATTGCGTCATGATATTTTTGCAAGCTCAAGTCATTTGCAATTTTTGTAAAAATATCACGCTCGCAAACATTTTGTGATTTACAGTATATAAGAGTAGGATACAGTCCAAAAAATCATGATTAGTCCCTGTTAGGCCAAGAATGAGCCACACCTGCGAAATATCCATATTAACCATATCCAACTTGAACAAAATCCCATTCAAAATACATGTACATGCTAAACTAATGTTGCAAGTGAACATAGACTGGAGGGTTGTTTTTACTTTTCTTTACGAGTCATGAAAGTGTGTTTCTATGTGATCAAGTTCATTCAAAATTACATTCTCAAATAGAAATTGTACATCATAATGTCTCTTTTTCAAAAGGATGATTTTCAACATACAACTACTGACGATCATATTCCGTTTATGACTTATCATCTATTGCAGGGTAATCAAACTATTGGATGAACACTAGTTGAAAACTATTGGAGGGCTTCTGTTCAATATTATATTACGACTACTGGAGTCATTTATAATGAGCACGCATGACCAATCTCCCAGGGGCTGCACTGAGTGGGGTAGCCTAGAGGTTAAAACAGTTCCTTGTCACGCCAAAGACTCAGATTCCATTCCCCACATTAATACAATGTGTGAAGCCCATTTCAGGTGTCCCCCGCCATGATATAGCTGGAATGTTGCTAACAACAGCGTAAAAGTAAACTCGTTCATCAATCTCCAACTAACACTTCTCGGACTTTGTTTAAAGACATGGTCCTGACCTGCTGGCTGAATCTCTCCTCTGTCTCGCTGTACCCTTCCTCTATCACGGACAACTGCTGACATCGGAGCGTCGGGGTGTGAAGGACGGTGGACCTCCGGAGATCAGGGGTCTCCACACTCCTTGCATCCTCTGAGTCTGAGTCATCGGGTACCTCTGTCATCATCACAGGCTACAAGAGCAAATAATATAAATTTTGATAATACATGGTTCATCCAAAACTTAAGCCAACCCATATACGTACATTTTCAGACCCAAGCCTGATTTCAAAGAGATTTATATGGACAATATTACTGTATTTTGAATGAGTTGACTTAAGGAATTAATTTTGTTTGTTATTTAATGCTGCACTCAGCAATATTCCTGCTATAACGCCACGGTCTGTAAATAATCAAGTCTGAACATGACAATACAGTGATCAACATCATGAGCATCGATCTAAGCAATTGGGATACGATGATATGTCAACCAAGTCAGTGAGCCTAACCACCCGATCCCGTTAGCAGCCTTTTACGACAATCATGGGTTGCTGAAGACCAGTTCTACCCAAATCATCATGGGTACAGACTTATGTATTTGATGAGACTAAGTGTTAGTCTGGTTGCCCCCAGGGCCAGATGTCATTGTCACCTGCAAGACCTTGAGACTTGACTCCAGAAGCCCGATCCTGACCAGCAGCTGGCAGTACGTGTTGTCCACCTCCAGACCAACCCGGGACAGGAACACCCAGTACATCTTCAGGTCATGTCGGTTGCCTGGGAACTTGCCCTTCTCATCCAGCAAATCCAGCAGGTAGCTGGAGATCAAACATGTATATAGAACCAGGGCAAAAAACACCAAAGGCTTCATAGAACAGTGAAGGAGATATTTTACATCAAAGCAATATTCAAGCTTGAAACTGAGGGAGAGCCAGGAATAAGCTTGTCACTCAGGTCACTAGTGTTGATGATTGCTTCATTACCAACGAACAATCATCGAAACAAATTGGTTAGCCAGATTTTTCAGATTTTCCAATCCAGGTTGTTATTGCAGATATGTATAATCGGATGCAACTTGCTACTTTGAAGTGATGACTAATATATCATGAACATAAACTTCCTTGAGTCTTAGAGAAATATTCAGTCATGGCTTTTCAGTTAGTGAAGTGAGTTTTCTAAGAATTAAACACGTTTGCAGGCCCTGACAACTTCAACGATATGTTCCATTGTCAAGATTTTCAAAGGCTAAAACAGTAGTTCCAAAATCGTTTGTGTTCGATTATGAGAAAATGTGATCGATTGCTTGGTCGTTTGGTCACTGCGACCAATCTTCGATGATTTCAATTAATCAGAACACCACTACAGGTCACTGAAAGCGTTGTTTAAGAACAAGGAATAGCACTAACAAGGAAAAACCCTGGTCATCAGAGAAGCACAATCACAGACAATCCTGTGATCCATACTGTCAACAACAGCCCACACCATCAGGGTACAAAGACACTATCTTCTGACCAGCATAGGGACTAGACAATCCTGTGATCCATACTGTCAACAACAGCCCACACCATCAGGGTACAAAGACACTATCTTCTGACCAGCATAGGGACCAGACAATCCTGTGATCCATACTGTCAACAACAGCCCACACCATCAGGGTACAAAGACACTATCTTCTGACCAGCATAGGGACCAGACAATCCTGTGATCCATACTGTCAACAACAGCCCACACCATCAGGGTACAAAGACACTATCTTCTGACCAGCATAGGGACTAGACAATCCTGTGATCCATACTGTCAACAACAGCCCACACCATCAGGGTACAAAGACACTATCTTCTGACCAGCATAGGGACCAGACAATCCTGTGATCCATACTGTCAACAACAGCCCACACCATCAGGGTACAAAGACACTATCTTCTGACCAGCATAGGGACCAGACAATCCTGTGATCCATACTGTCAACAACAGCCCACACCATCAGGGTACAAAGACACTATCTTCTGACCAGCATAGGGACTAGACAATCCTGTGATCCATACTGTCAACAACAGCCCACACCATCAGGGTACAAAGACACTATCTTCTGACCAGCATAGGGACCAGACAATCCTGTGATCCATACTGTCAACAACAGCCCACACCATCAGGGTACAAAGACACTATCTTCTGACCAGCATAGGGACTAGACAATCCTGTGATCCATACTGTCAACAACAGCCCACACCATCAGGGTACAAAGACACTATCTTCTGACCAGCATAGGGACCAGACAATCCTGTGATCATACTGTCAGCAACAGCCCACACCATCAGGGTACAAAGACACTATCTTCTGACCAGCATAGGGACTAGACAATCCTGTGATCCATACTGTCAACAACAGCCTACACCATCAGGGTACAAAGACACTATCTTCTGACCAGCATAGGGACCAGACAATCCTGTGATCCATACTGTCAACAACAGCCCACACCATCAGGGTACAAAGACACTATCTTCTGACCAGCATAGGGACCAGACAATCCAGTGATCCATACTGTCAACAACAGCCCACACCATCAGGGTACAAAGACACTATCTTCTGATCAGCATAGGGACCAGACAATCCAGTGATCAATACTGTCAGCAACAACCCAATAATCAACAACAATCCACACTCTCATGGTACCAAGACTCTATCAACCAAATCACAGACTCATCCACACAGTCACCTTTTACTACCAGCATGGGGTGCCAGGGACCAATTCCAACCTGGCATCCACAAGACTGGCTGACTGGCTGAGTATGGTTTTACGCCGTTTTTAGCAATATTCCAGCAATATCACGGTGGGGGACACAAGAAATGGGCTTCACAAGTTGTACCCATGTGGGGAATCGAACCTGGGCCTTCGGCGTGACGAGCGAACGCTTTAACCACTGGGCTACCCCACCGCCCCGGCATCCCCAAGGGGGACTGATCTAAGAATGAGTAACTTAAGTTCTTACTCAATGTGTGTCACAAATCCCAGGAGCGCTTCATGATCTCCTGCCATCATCAGTTGCCATGGTAACTCCTGGAGTTTTCTCTGTGAGTGAGGCTGATCGTTGAAGTACTCAGCAAGATGATTGTGTAGTTTCCTCTTCTTTTCCGCCCAATCTGTCTCGAGCTCCGACTTCCGACACACATCACTCGATGATGATTTCACAATGCCTAGTTAGAGCAAAGATAGATTTATCAGATGACACTATTTACATACACATATATGTACTGTTTACATATTCTTCAAAGTGTCACCTCATTTCATAATATACATGACAATCTCTGCAATAAAGCTTTCAAATATAGCTTTTCTGGTGTCCCCCACCTTGATATTGCTTTAATATTGCTAAAAGCAGATTAAAACTAAACTCACTCACTCATTCAAATATAGACTGGTTCTTGGCTGTATTTGCATTGCATCCCCTTTATGATCAGCAGAAATATTATTTCCCAATGAATTTACACTAAGCGAACAGCCTTGATGTTAACCATCTACACCTGGCTGATAAGTTTCACACCAATATTTCAAAATCTTTCCCAACTTTAACATTTGACATTCGGCAAAAAAGGACACTTAATCCTACCTCATATTTTCTGGAATAACAAATCTCAAGCATGTAGTAATGTTTCTCAAATAACACTGCAACATTCTAAACATTGAAATTAGAAGAGAAGACAGGTTTCTGTATCAACATGATTAGCCATGTCAAGGAGTGAGTGAGTGTAGCTTTACGCTGCTATAGCAATATTCCAGCAATATCACAGGAGGGGACACCCGGGAATCGAACCCAGGTCTTTGGTGTGACAAGCAAATGCTTTAACCACTAGGCTACCACCACCGTCCCAGAGTCAAAGAAAACACCACCAGAACTTACGTAGCACTACATATTCCACGATTTCTTTCAGATGTTGATGTGAGAAGTCAATAAGTCCGTCTGCCTTGTCGTACACAGATGACCCAAGGCACGACCTGAACTGCAGCCAATCATACTGAGACACCTCGAGACTGCCCACGTAGCCAATGTTGCGCAGCAGCTGCATGAGTTCAATCTGTGACAAGCCATTCCGTGACAGCGCCAGGAGACAGAGTGCGTCACACACCCAGCCGACATATTCTGAAACAGCATCACAGGAGATAAACCTACTGTGTTGTTTCAAGTCCAAGGTTTTAGACATACATTTGATACATGTCACTTTCATTTGATGGCCCATGTTTCTTCGTATGCTGCTTTGAGCCGCATTCCCCTATATTCCAGCACCATTACAATAGCCTATATATAAACAGGTTTGGACCAATCAAATTATGCAAACATTGATCTGATAATGTATTTGCTATTCAATGGCCTATGTTTTGATTCCCTTTATATTGCTCGAGCACATAGCAGCACGATTACAGTGGCCTAAACATAATCAGGTCTGGACCAGACAAACCAGTGACTGATATTATGTCCAGACAACTATTTCTTCCTTTGAGTTATTCATATTGGATAGTAATAATTTTCTTTGGGTATACAAAATTATTATATTCTCTTGGGTCCTTTATACTGGGTATTTTAACGCAAATAGGAAGACATTTTTAAAAATAATTCTGGTCAATGTACTTCTAATTTCTCACAACCACAAGATGGTAGTCTTGATCACATATTTTGCGTTACCCTCTCCAAAGCCACTGTGGCTGACAAACCAAGAAACATAATAACCAGGGCATAGCATAAACTGGAACTATAGGCCATGGTCACTGATTTCTGGTGAGTCCAAGGGAAGTAACTCTGGAGAGGAAATTGATGCACCTTAGATGCCTGGCCCTCCATGCTCCCTTTTAAACAATTAACCCCTTTTGACTGACTGACATTTCTACACACCAAATTCCTTCTTGTCATCCTCCTCCGTGGAATGTGAATCCAGTTGCCAGCTGTAGTGACTCGTCCACCTCTGCAGACACTTGGTCCAGAACTCCCGCACCGAACACACCTCCAGGTTGTCCTCAATGAACTCTTCCAGCTTCATGTACACATGGAAACACTGCATCTCAGCAGCGAGTACACTGAGAAATAGGGGGCGACAGGCCATCTTGATGTCCAGGATGTGCTGCAGGCAGGACTTGGAGATGTGGGAGTAGTGCTGCTTCATGCTGTCCTGGAGGAAGTGCATCTTGTGGGAGTTTGACGTGATGGACGGGATGGAGATAAGCTGGACGTCTGACCGTTTGGACAGATTGCGGAAGGTCAGATCTGATCTGGTGGTGGTGAGGATGATGCGACACTTCTGAGGCAGTGTTGATGGTAACCAGAGGAACTCCTTCACCTGTAACATAGAAAACCATAAGAGCATCTTGATCTTTGCAGCATGCACATTGTTGCAATATTGATCATCATTTTTTTCATTTCCAGTGAAATATTTTTGTGATTGTTTCTTACACCAAGACAATACACAACTTCCTTGGGGGTGGTAATGAGTATGAGCATGCCATAATTCCCCATTCCTCCCCCTGACCATACACAACTACCTGTGGGTGAGGCTGTACCACCTTCAAAACCTTCAGTGGTTTAGACTCTAACAGACCCGTGAAGATCCGGGTTAGAATGAACCTTCAGTAACCCATGCTTGTTGTAAGAGGCGACTAACGGGATTGGGTGGTCAGGCTCGCTGGCTTGGTTGACACATGTCATCGGTTCCCAATTGCGCAGATCGATGCTCATGCTGTTGATCACTGGATTGTCTGGTCCAGAATGGATTATTTACTGACCGCCGCCATATAGCTGGAATATTGCTGAGTGAGGCGTAAAACTAAACTTAATCACCCACTCCAACACCCTTATTACCCACCCTATCAGACACTACACTACCTCCTGTGGGTGAGGCTGCCACACCTTCACAACCCACCCCTTGCCAGACTCTACACTACCTCCTGTGGGTGAGGCTGCCACACCTTCACGACCCACCCCTTGCCAGACTCTACACTACCTCCTGTGGGTGAGGCAGTCACACCTTCACGACCCACCCCTTGCCAGACTCTACACTACCTCCTGTGGGTGAGGCTGCCACACCTTCACGACCCACCCCTTGCCAGACTCTACACTACCTCCTGTGGGTGAGGCAGTCACACCTTCACGACCCACCCCTTGCCAGACTCTACACTCTCCTGTGGGTGAGGCAGTCACACCTTCACGACCCACCCCTTGCCAGACTCTACACTACCTCCTGTGGGTGAGGCAGTCACACCTTCACGACCCACCCCTTGCCAGACTCTACACTACCTCCTGTGGGTGAGGCTGCCACACCTACACGACCCACCCCTTGCCAGACTCTACACTACCTCCTGTGGGTGAGGCTGCCACACCTTCACGACCCAACCCTTGCTAGACTCTACACTACCTCCTGTGGGTGAGGCAGTCACACCTTCACGATCCACCCCTTGCCAGACTCTACACTACCTCCTGTGGGTGAGGCAGTCACACCTTCATGACCCACCCCTTGCCAGACTCTACACTACCTCCTGTGGGTGAGGCAGTCACACCTTCACGACCCACCCCTTGCCAGACTCTACACTACCTCCTGTGGGTGAGGCTGCCACACCTTCACGACCCACCCCTTGCCAGACTCTACACTACCTCCTGTGGGTGAGGCTGCCACACCTTCATGACCCACCCCTTGCTAGACTCTCTACACTACCTCCTGTGGGTGAGGCAGTCACACCTTCATGACCCACCCCTTGCCAGACTCTACACTACCTCCTGTGGGTGAGGCTGCCACACCTTCACGACCCACCCCTTGCCAGACTCTACACACTACCTCCTGTGGGTGAGGCTGCCACACCTTCAAGACCCACCCCTTGCCAGACTCTACACTACCTCCTGTGGGTGAAGCAGTCACACCTTCACGATCCACCCCTTGCCAGACTCTACACTACCTCCTGTGGGTGAGGCTGCCACACCTCTCACCACCCACCTTGCCAGACTCTACACTACCTCCTGTGGGTGAGGCTGCCACACCTTCACGACCCACCCCTTGCCAGACTCTCTACCTCCTGTGGGTGAGGCTGTCACACCTTCACGACCCACCCCTTGCCAGACTCTACACTACCTCTTGTGGGTGAGGCAGTCACACCTTCACGACCCACCCCTTGCCAGACTATACCTCCTGTGGCTGAGGCTGCCACACCTTCACAACCCACCCCTTGCTAGACTCTACACTACCTCCTGTGGGTGAGGCTGCCACACCTTCACGACCCACCCCTTGCCAGACTCTACACTACCTCCTGTGGGTGAGGCTGCCACACCTTCACAACCCACCCCTTGCCAGACTCTACACTACCTCCTGTGGATGAGGCAGTCACACCAACATAAACCATACCTTGACAAACCCAACACTACCTTCTGTGGTTTACACTGTAACACCTGCATTACCCAACCCTTACCACACCCTACACTACCAGCTGTGGGTAAGGCTGTACCATATTCACTACCCACCCCTTGCCACTCAGCACTACATTACCTCCTGTGGGGTGAGACCGAGGGATGTTCCCAGCTCATCTATCCCATCAAGCACCAGGACACACGGACCGAGGGAGGCAGAGGCCAGGAATGCTTCACATGTCTCCGGGAAGCTGGTTGGCTGGTCTTCGCTATCTATGGGCTGAGAGGGACTGCTGGAGTCATCCCACGTGTCTGTCAATCAAGGTTTACAACATCCAGGTTAGAATCGGTCTTCAGCAACCCATGCTTGTCATAAGAGGGATCGGGTTGTCAGACACTCTGACTTGGTTGACACATGTCATCGTATCTCAGTTGTGTAGATCGATGCTCATGATGTTGATCACTGGATTGTCTGGTCCAGATTATTTACAGACAGATGACTTAGCTGGAATATTGCTGAGTGTGGAATTAAACAACAAACAAACAATCATAACAGCACTTCTATTGATCAGCAAACAGTCATTTTTGCAAGTTTCAAACTTCCAACAGACTTATCACTCATGAGAGCAGTCTGACAGCACCCCTATTATTAGCATTGTGCCATATGAACTGGGATGAAAAATAGGCTTGTTGAGTGTCCCATTATTTTTCAGAAATAAACAACTGATTGTGTTCTCTCTCACTGTTGCATGTGCTCTCTTGCATGCCAATATTTACAATTTACATTATACAGCTCCTCGATTGCTTTGTCAAAGTGTAGAGTAGAGACATGTATTGTTATTGTAATTATAAACTCCTTAAATATAATCAACTACAGCTCCATTATATTTTAGGAATTAGAAATACTCCGACATTCCTTTCTATGTAATGAATGGGTGAATACCATGAAACTTTCATACCATAACATGGACTTACGACAATCATGACACTAAGGTTGCTATCTAAAATGGCACCCACATAGAATGGAGATGCTTGTGTTAAGTTTGTTTGTTTGTTGTTTAACGTTGCACTCAGCAATATTCCAGCTATAAGATGGCAGTCTGTGGACCAGACAATCCAGTGATCAACAGCATGAACATCGATCTACACAACTGAGATACGATGACATGTGTCAACCAAGTCAGTGAACCTGACCACCCGATCCCGTTAGTCACTACCTACGACAAGCTTTGGTTGCTGAAGACCAATTCTAAGCCGGTAGAGTGGAGATGTAATTACCCTAGATAATCACAGATGCTTCTGCATGTGCAGCATCCACTTTCCACAAAAGTGTCTATGCTCATTTTCAATATCATATGTCTACGACTATTTTGGCATGTCCAGTGTCTACATACCTTGAGAGAGGAAATGTGTGCGTAGTTGCTTGATGCAGTGTGCGAGGAAGATGGTGATGTCAGTGCTGTGTGCGCTGCAGCCAACAAAATGGTGGATGACTTTCATATCAGGGTTGTCTTCGTGAAACACCTTCAGCCATTTTGCAACCAGCGCAGACTTGCCTGACCCTCGCTCCCCCGACAAGATCATTAATGACTTCCTCTTACTGGTCTCCTCCTTCCTGTTGTCATGGAAACACATGTTGCTTATACAACATTCTTAATTATCAGACAATTCCAACATTTTTAAGTCACCCCCAAAATACACTTACAACAAGGTCTAACAAAACCTATCCTCTCAGCCTGTAAGCAATTATATCTGTAAAGCTAACTGAATCATTCAAACTAGAGGTTGATAGCATGAAAAACAATCTGAAATGCAAGGACACACAACCAACCAGGTTACACACTCAAATCAATTGTTTGATCGGCATTCTAGAAGTTGGTGAGTTAAAAATGAAACATACAACTTTATGGATGACAACTTCTTATTTAATGCATAGAGCGACGTTTCGATGTAGATTCTTACACCGTTATCAAGCCTGACACCATTATCAAGCTTGATAACAGTGTAAGAATCTACATCGAAACGCAATAAACAAAAAGTTGTCATCCATAAAGTTGTATGCTTCATTTACAATCAAATTACATGATATCCAAATTTTTAGATTTGTTAAATTCTTGGGCCATAACAAAACTGTTTGTTGTTCTAAAAGTTTTAAGGGGCATCTTATCCTTAAAGGAAGTCAGACACAGGATATTTAATGTTTTGCAATGCTTTTGGGAACTTAAGATTTTTTATAAAAGACTTCGCTTTTTATTAGCTGGGTGGCAGTCGGGTAGCTTAGAGGTTTGCGTTTGTTTGTCATGCCAAAGACCCAGGTTTGATTCCCCACATGGGTACAATGTGTGAAGCCCATATCTGGTGCATGTGTTCCCTGGTTTGAAACTGCTGGAATATTGCTAAAGCAGCATAAAACCATACTCACTTACTCACTTTATTTAATATAGGCTACCGAGCAATGGTATTTGTTTTTATTTGTTTGTTGGTTGGTTAACAGCAATATTCCAGCTTTATCGCAGCAGTCTGTAAACAATTGAGTCTGGACCAGACAATCCAGTGATCAACAGCATGAGCATCGATCTACATAATTCGGATACGATGACAAGTGTCAACCAAGTCAGCAAGCCTGACAGCTTGATCCCGTTAGTCGCTTCTAACAACAAGTATGGGTTGCTGAAGACTTGAATTCTAACCCGGATCTTCACGGGTCTTTGTGATGTAGTTGCTGTTAGGGAACAACAACGTTTCTTCAGCAAACAAAAAACCATTACATGAGGATGATTACAAATATAGTGATGGCCTTTACAGGTATGAGGAAACATTACATTAACACTTGTGGCCCTCTTAAACTGCCGCGCCAACTTCTAAAATTGTAAACTTTGTAAGGCCAATGTATTTAAAATGCAAGAGTGACCTTTCTTACACCTTGCGTACTGTTTTTGTATAAGTGTAATTGATTGAAATGGTAAAAAGCAAACTATATTACACAATCTGCTGTGTCATGATCATGATAAGGTTTATTGTTTTCAGTTGTGTAAGATATGTTTGTTTTCAGTTAGCAACACTAGAAATTACAAAGTTGGTTCGAAATATGATCTTCAGACCTTTACACCAATTTAATTATGGATAAGAAACCGGAAAACCAAAAATAATGCTTCACAGCTTGATAGTTATTCTTATGACATACCATGAGTAAGGAGGCATAATGAGAAAAAATTATCATTGATTTGAGATTAACTTCCTCAGGATAACTTTCTGAAAGTTAAAACAAAAGTAAATAGGCAATTTCCTTAATATTACAATATGTTTGAAACAAATGGGTCTTGTCTGTAAAAATATATGTACAGGTAACACTTCGCAGTTTTAACAATTCTTATGAATTAATATAGTGATCTAAACGCGCCTTGGGTACATCTAAATATATTTCTTTAAATAGATTCAGTTTAAATTAAACATTTAAGCCAAATAGTCCCTATCGCAGCTTTGCACTAAACATGATAAATGTGGGTAATGACATAGTAAGGTGTTATATCAACAGGCTGTACATCACAGATAGATACGGGGTACAAGAACACCTAGCCTCTGAAATGAAAATATTTTCCAGAGAAGAACATTCATTCACTGACACAATTGCAGAAACTGCAGTAATCTAGATTTGCAAACCATTATAGACTTGCATGGGCTGTATTGGATATATTTGTTTCAGGGTCTGTTTGACAGGTGAGGTGAGGTGAAATTGGGTTTTACGTCGTGCTTGAGAATATTTCGCTCATATGATGACGTGCATGCGTGTGTATGTGTATGTGCGGCTGCTTGTACTAGCCCAGACTTAAGCTGGTTTTATAGTGCTAGCCCACTGAGATACCATGCCGCAGTAAAGCATGAATACCCCACTCAGACACAGTATACTGACTCCGAGCCGACCAGTCCTTGTTGTACCCATTAATGCCGAGCGCCAGGCAGGGACCAACAAGTACCATATTTTAACGTCTTTTGGTATGACGCGGTCGGGGATCGAACCCACGACCTTCCGCTCTCTGGGCGGACGCTCTAACCACTACACCATGGAGGCGGTCCTGTTTGACAGACAAGACGATGAATTTGAGTGAATGAGTAAGGTTTTATGCTGCTTTTAGCAATATTCCAGAATTATGCTGGTAGGAACACCAGAAATGGGCTGTTGGGAATCGAACCCTGACCTTCAACATGACAACCAAACACTTTATCCACTAGGCTAACCCACCGCCCTTGAGTTGCCATGTATCACAAATGAGTCACGGAAACAGCTGAAGAGGAGATGAACACTGAGAGAAACATCACAGAATTCACAGTTTATTTTGCTAGTCCTACATCTGCCTGCATGTGATGTTCTGCTGAGCAGGTGACTGAATACAACAGACCGTGGATTCATGTTAAAATAAGCATGTATCCACTGCAGGTACCACCAGCAAGGTAGAACACATAAGTAATCTTTGGCTAGGTCTATATCTGTGGCCAACAACCTCAGACAATAAACAATTGCCAGGTTGCAGTGTGTACAGTTGTCTGCCATTCTAAGCAACATTTTTTGCCTCTGATAACATGACTTTTTAGAATTTGGCATTAGAAATGCCATCCATAACAAACTTGGGGCAACGAGGACATGCTAAGCTAATTTTGTTTAAATGAGGGGGAGTTTCTGATTATTTTCTTATCAGTTGTGAGGAAATTAGTGTTTCTTTTCCTGTTCTTCGTTACAAAGACTTTCTCTAACCCACACATTTGTCATTCATATTATTATTAGCTGCTAAACCTAAGGGTTTGGTCTAGTTTTAGCACAAAATGGCAAACAGAAAAACTGAATGTGAGTCAACTAGTCAGTTGGGTAAATCGCTCCTTTAAGTGAGTGAGGGAGTATGGTTTTACTCGGTTTTCAGCTGCTGACTGACCGAGTATGGTTTTACGCCGTTTATAGCAATATTCCAGCAATATCACGGCGGGGGACACCAGAAATGGGCTTCACAAGTTGTACCCATGTGGGGAATCGAACCCGGGCCTTCGGCATGACGAGCAAACGCTTTAACCACTAGGCAACCCCACCGCCCCATCGGTTTTCAGCATTCAGCAATATCACAATGGGGACATTAGACATTAGGGCTTCATGCACTGTTCCAATGAGTGGAATTCAATGTGGCTCACTTGAACACTTGAACCACGACACGCCCCAAGCTTAGGAACAGTTTGGGGGTTTCAGCCATATCCTTCAATGTCAGCTCTATATAGGAGTAATGCATGCTGAAGATTGACCTCTTGATGAACTCAAATACAGGTTTTAAGGAGAAAATAGAACAAAGATCCTAATTAGGGATTATCTCAGAAGTGAACCCATTAACAGCTGATCCTAACAAACTTTCAGACCAAAACAGACATTTGTTACTTTACAAGAGTATGTGGAAAAAAATGAGAGCAAGCGTCACTAATACTCCTGACCATGCCTCCAAACTTAAGCTGTTCAACAATTAATAATAATCATTCTTGACAGAAATACAAGTTCTGTACCAAACTTTGCACTTAGTCTGTCTCACAGTCCCTGAACCACACTATTTTCCACCCAGCCCTTTCTGCAACGCTAAAGCCCAAAATGAAGCAACTCTAGATTTCCTCTGGTTCAGATTTTCCCATCTCACTGGGGCTCCTTTTCAATTTAAGAGGAATTATTTCTTTCTATGAAAATTACATATATTCAGAGAATAAGCATTAGTCTAACTGAATGCTGAAAGAACAATGACAGTGTGTGCAGGACACCCACCTCTTCCTGAGGGCGCTGCTGGCGGAATAGGCTCTGTACTTGGAGAAGGTCTCGACCTCCGATTCCATATTGACCTCATCAAGGGCTGACAGGGCAAAGTCGGTCAAGTGCTGCATGATAGTGTCACTTGTCGATGAGGCAATGAATTTGTGTCGAAGATTCTCCGCAAATGACTCCTGAGACATCCATTCAGTGTACTCCTCTGTATCTGGTTGAGATAAAAACAGTTGGCTATGGTTTAACAAAGAAAGAATTAGGAGCGATACACAAAAAGAAAGGTTTTAACTGTTATGTAAGATACTGCAACATCTGGTCTCAACAAAAATACCATAATGTGACCTCATGTTAATAATTGCTGCAGTATATAGAGGTCAATATAAGACATATCATTGACAATAAATAGGATCTATTTCCTTAAAACAAGGGGCTGTAGTTGAGTATATTCATGAATTTGGGTTAGGTTTCACATCGCTCTGCAGAGTATTCATTTTACATCACTGTGTCAATTTGATGTAGTAAAATCAGCATATGAATCTCTTCAATACCTACATCACTACAAAACAATTTAAGAAAGAAAGAAGAGAAAGAAAACAATGATGATTCTCCACAACTTCAAATCAGTATGTTTACTTCTCAACAAGAGGTTTCAATCCTACATGTTTCAGTCTATATCTGACCCATGAAGATCCGGGGTAGAATAAGTCTTCAGCAACCCATGCTTGCCACAAAAGGCGACTATGCTTGTCGTAAGAGGCGACTAACGGGATTGGGTGGTCAGGCTCGCTGACTTGGTTGACACATGTCATCAGTTCCCAATTGCGCAGATCGATGCTCATGTTGTTGATCACTGGATTGTCTGGTCCAGACTCGATTATTTACAGACCGCTGCCATATAGCTGGAATATTGCTGAGTGCGGCGTAAAACTAAACTCACTCACTCACTCACTCACTCACTCACTCACTCACTCGCTCGCTCGCTCGCTCACTCAGTCTATATCTCCAATGATGATACACTGCATCATTGTAAAGCAGTACGAATCTCCTAAAATCCTTGATTACCACCAAACAGTCTAAAAACAGTTGAAAATTCCCCACAACATCTACTTACCTATGAAACTCTCAAAGTCTTCAAGAGGAGGATACAACATGTCCACCACAGCTGTCCAGTCATTGAACACCAGGCTGCCCAGCTCCTCCGGGGTCTTGAAGTACTGCACTGGCAAACCCTTCTTCACAATCCTCTGCTTCAAGTCCGCGATCTTCAGTCCAGCATGCTCGCTCTCCTCCCGATAAATACCACACGCAGCTTCCTTCTCATCCTCACTCAGGTCAGCAAACTTGTAGTCCAAATGTTCCGCCTGCCTGAAGTAGAAGTTGCAGTGTTCACTGTCCCCTAGGAACGCGCCTGGATGATCTCCAGTTCCGTTAGGCTGCAGTTCTGGTGAGACTCCTCCAGAACCCACTCGTATCCTGCAGACGCTGCCACCATGTAGTTCCTGTCCAGAGGTGGAGAAGATTCCGTGATGCCAGAGAAACATTTTGGGAGTGTTGCCGAACTGTCTGGGCGATACGGGCCGTAACACTCGCCTAACAGACAGATAAGGAATGGCATGCATTTGTGGATGTAGTCAAGGAGGAGGCGCAGAAGCTGCCCGTTTTGGATGATGTTATCATCAGGCTTCCAGCGAATATCAACAGGGCTAAAATAGGCACCTCTTTTTAATGAGAACTCTACAATACGAGGGTAGATCTTCTCAGCTAAGAAATTTAGTTCATCCTCAAAGTCAACTGGAGTTGCACAAATGTATGGACAGATGGGTTTCCGGATCTTCAGTTCCTTCCCTGTGTCCCGGAACTGTGCTAGGATCCGGACTCTCATCCAAAAAGTCCTCAAACATGGCTGCCAGTCTCCACCCATGGACACCTTCACATCTTGAGTATTCTTACATCTGTAACAAAAATAGGAAGTTGTAACTATGCTTTTATGATTGAAGTCTCAGTTTACTGTCAAATGTTACTGTCATAGGTACTGGTGTGTATCTGCAAATGGAGGATATTTGTAGATCAAATCAAATCAAATCAAATTAGACATTTGTATAGCACTACATATCCAGAGTCCTGCTCATGTGTGCTTAGTCGAATGCTCATTTGAAGAGGATGGTTTTGAGACAAGATTGGAAACTGTTAATATTTTCCGATTTTCTGACCCATCGTTGATTCTAAAGTAAAAGACTATCATTTCAAATTACACAATCCACACGTCATGGTTGGGCAAACAACTATGTATATTGTTACAAGCAAATATTGACATGATGTATGATAGGTAAATAGAATATGGATATGTAACAAATCAAAACTGATAAGAATGAGCAGTTTCTTTATTACAAGTCCTCACACTTGGGTGATTTTAATGGACGCTTTAAGCAGAGTTGCTTAGGTCGGAATTGAGTAAGCTTGTCATGGTGATTGAATCAATCAGGGTCGAGAGCTTCATATACCCTACTGTATCGGTCTTGCTTATAGGAGACGAAAGACCATCTCGTGTACATGTTCCATCTTCAGCTCATTACAACTGATTTTGAAGTCAATTATAAAGCCAGTATTTAATAAAATCATCACTAATTCATCAACATTTAAGTTTTAAAAAACATAAGAGAAAGAAAACATACATTACAGAATGTATAAACATACATTGGAGGAGTTAGTCTTTTCCACAGTACCATTCAATTCTGTACCTCAGCATACCTACTTCAACAATCAAACACTTATTTCAATGTCATACCAGGAACTGCAAACTTGGACGTACACTTGACCTCCTCATAAATCAATCGAGAGTGAGATATTGTGATATGTTGTAAGGAAAGTATAATACACGACAGTACAATCCTAGATAAAGCAAGAGAACAACCAGCACAATCCAGTACAATAAAAACTTCCTTGGAGTGGCTGACAAGTATTTATTGTGTCCACACTAGTGCCATAACACAAGCTCATAAACCACTGTTATCAGTCACAATACCTCCGCTGTACAGATGGGTTAAATATTTGGAGAATAAACTACAAACTATGATGAATTACATATTAATTACTCAAGGCTCTGTACTTACAAACCTAATTCACTTGATTAGATAATATATAACCCTAAGTTACATTTATGTTATTCTCTACATTATCTATGGAAATGGGGTTTTTTGGTTGACACGTCATTGGTTCCTAATTGCGCAGATCAATGCTCATGCTGTTGATCACTGGATTGTCTGGTCCAGACTCGATTATTTACAGACCGCCGCCATATAGCTGGAATATTGCTGAGTGCGGCATAAAAGTAAACTCACTCACTCACTATAACCTGATCGGTACTAATGCTAATGTCGCTGATAACCCTAACTCATGATTTAACACAGGCTATTGTTAGTCACAGCATTAAAATCATAATCCACAAGTAGCCACTGACTACCTTCTTATAGAAACAATATATAAAGGTATACATTTGGCATGTAAAGAATCCCAATTTTGATAGTTGTGACTACTCAGTCAGGTGTTGAATCGATCATCTTTTCTCCTTGACCTCCTAATTTCCAGGCAGGGGTAAATTCCCAATCAGAATTAATCTGCCTGGGTAGACTACTAAGCCATGGATTACAACAGTCCCAGTTTTAATCTCAACTGCTTAATCCTTAGACGCAAACAGTCATCAGGCACACCTCAGTAAGGAAGGCTGACCTAAAAATGATCATTTCAGATATCTTAATCCTGATTTATTTAGGCTTACAACTCTGATCTTGATAAATATGGAGTTTCGTGATGACAATCCAGTTCTAGTGCAGTACTGTAAATATTTATGATAATTTCTGTAGAAATCCCATTGTGGGTGTGTCTGGGCTGAACAGGTTCACCTAGGATGGGAATACAGTACATAGAACAGAGTTTCTTGGACTTCAGTCTTGTTCCACATCAAAGCAACTGTGGCATATGTGGTCTAACCTTTGGCAAGTGAGTTTGATCAAAATTGCCTCTGTTCACCCAGCATTGAATGGGTACCCGGTGGTATAAGATGGTCATTGACTGTTAACCTTCTAGTGCCTCACGGTGAGTGAGGCAGCTTGGGTTAACGAGGGTAATAATATCTGAGCTTTGCACACAATTTGTCCTTAGCGCCGCTGAGCATCTTTGAGGTGGATATTAGGCACTCTACAAATGTATTAGATATTATTATATATATTAATGTGAGTTTTGAAGAAAGACAAATTACTAAAACTGCAATCAACATAGTCAGGGTACTAGATACAATTTTTCAATGCAGTTACCATGGTAACATCCTTGATAATTTTGAAGAATCTTTTTTTCATGTATTTACAATTTCCACAAACATTATCTATGAACAAATTCAGACCACATTAAGCTGGGCATTTCAAAGATGGCTGCATATATGACCACAGATTTGAAACCTGACGTTCAGTCATGGTCATTGGAGACCAAGTGTTTGGTAAAACTAATACACTAATCAAGGCAGATTACATTTAGCTGAAACACCATTGCCATGTACTCTAAATGATTGCTTTGCATGATGCGACCAAAATATAACTTATGTTTCATGTGTTTTGATTTCTGCAAAGTCCATGCAATGAGAAACTATTTTTCCCACTAACTACATCAATGTAGTGATTAAAGAGTGCAACTAGTCACAAGTGTATGACCATGTCAAAACACTTGGGAAAAATGATACCTGCGTGTTGCGTGCCACGATCAAAATCACTCCTCTTCGTTGAAGACAAATACACAGAATTATTCTTGAGTTATGGCTTTTCAGACGCTTAAGGACATCTATTGTTTTCTGGATTATCGCAAAAATTGTAAAATATATCATTAGTTTAATAAAGACAACTTTACCTTAAACACAAGCCATTATCTAAGTATTTAAAATGTCCCTGTGATGCAACCTAACTTATCACAGTGAGAGTAAACAATGCCCCCCATATGATGTTCGAAAACATATACCAGAAATCCAGTGATACAAAAACATTTATGGCAAAAACATTTCCTTCCAAATTTGTAAAGCTGCATTTCATACGATAAACTTCTTGTTTGACCAACACCCAGTCTCTGAAAATACATAATTTCGACACAAATAACTCTTACTTAAAACTGACATGAAGCCCCTGTGAGATGGTAGATACCCAAATAAAATATAGAAGTTCTTCATTCAGTTCTTTTGCATCACAAATAGGGCAGAAGGATAAAAAATATCAGTCAATGGACTGTCAGGCAGACACCAAGAACACTGTTAAACATAGAAATCCATTGTGTGCCTTAGAGTTTGTCAGCCTGAAATCTTCTTTGGGAACTGTAACCAGTAGATTAGTCTGTCATACAGACCCTGAAACAAATACATCCGAGAAAGCCAATGCAAATCTAGAATATGTGGCAAGTCTAGATTTCCACAGTTTCTAGACTGAATCAACATCTCTGGGCTCCTTTTGATCATATTTTATTACTATAATTTAGGAACTGTTCTTTTTACTGTAAAAAATGTTAATATCAAAGACAAGATGTTAGTCTACCAGTAGATAATATTCTCATCGTTGGACTATAGAAATTGTACCCATGCTTCAGACTTGAGGCGAACATTGTGAACTAGACTCTAACAATCATAATTCACCATTGTCAATAAATGTGATATCAATTTCAGATACCTGACATAAGATTACAAGGTAGAGTCACATTTATTATAATTACTGAAAAACACATCACATTTTTCCCATAATGAAAAGAAGACCAAACCCCAGAATATCTTGTCCAAGATGTCTGGACAAGACCTACAGATACCGACACTGTCACCCAGTCTTATCACCCATGGCGACAGGTCAGTCCCAAAACTGCATGCACACTTCACCCAGGTGTAGACTTACATGACTGGTTCCATGTAGATCATGTGACGACAATAGCTGCCCATCTAGCAGAACAAAGCACACACTTCCTCTGCAGTGAACTGCCGCACGACACCATGATCCCTATCACAGATCTGACTAGGATACTGTCTCTAATAGGGCATAACTGCCATGCAAGTTAAGCTTCTTATTTTCCACTGATCCTCTGTATGATAAAAGTGCTTGCATGCTTAGCATTTGGAGAAAAGGGAGATGTGTTTTCCCAAAAGAGAAGAAAAAGAAACCATATTCTTAAATGATGACCAGTTCAGATGTGACCTGATCAAGTCAAGATCTGAAATTCTCAGGTTTCTAAATGGGCCAAGAAAGTGAAACTCTTGAAACATTATGTTCATTTAGCAGTACACGTACTAAACCATATCAAGAAGATATCGTGATATCAAGCCGCAACAAGCGGATCCTGGGAGCTAAGGGACACAACTGGCTACACAGCATATCAAACTGTTTTCCTTCCACTTCCCTGTTGGCTTATGCTCAAACTATCAACCACTGGTTAGCCTATTTACCGACTACCAAGATACAGACAGAATAGAACTAACTCTGCAAAATAACTGCATTCACTTACTGTTTCAGAAAACGTCCTTTCCCTGGCCATTGATTGTCATCCAAAATGTCCTATAACTTGTCGAAGCAAGTTGTGATATAAAAAAATATCCCACCAAAAAATCATTGAAATAAATGCCATACGTCTCCCACACAATCACTGCTCAATCGATCACTCACTGACCCTAATCTTCTTACACAAAAGAAATCAGATATCAGCTAGTAAACCGGTAAGCCGTACAACTATCTAATCCCAAACAGCATAAACCAATGAGAGAGCCTACTTCAGTCATCGAGTACCCTTGTTACAGAAGACAGACACATACCATGACGGATGGTATCCACACGCCGTCTATTGCTAGTGTTGGTCACAGTGGAGAGTCCACTCACTGACCAGCTGATCCCACATCAAGGGACACTGCTGCTACCTTAAGCCCACTGTTTGTACACAGGACATAGATCTGACTGGGAGACAGTGCCACAGACAGGGGCTGTAAACTTGATTATTATCTGTGTTTATCACACGACTGTCTGTCAGCCATCAAATCTATGAACTAAAGGCTATCTGCTATCAAGCATTCAACATCATGACAACCATACTCTTGCTGAGATTTTAATGTTTGTCTAATTTATGATATTTATCAAAAGCTAAATCTTTCACAACCTTAAAATGAAATCTCATTAATCTTCCTTGATCTGAACCATGTTTATCTACTGTCATTGCCTCACAAAAATGAAAAGATAGTTATTTATTTGAATCATATGGTAACATCAAAATTCATCAAAATACATTGATTAAAGGAGAATACTAGACAATTGCAATAATTTGCTGGGTGAAAGATAAAGTCATCAGAAACATGTACCCCAATTTTTATTTTAAAAATATGGTTTATTATGTTTTTATCGCGAAAACAGTTTCTGTTATCTGAGCTTCGGCCATTATGCATATTCCGCTGGAACTCACGTGACCTTTCCGCTCGTGACGTCATATGTGACTAGCATCAGCCATATTGCCAAAGAACAAGCGCTACAGTAATACAAATCGTGTTGTTTCTATCGTTTTTGTAAATGGTACGATGGTGTATTTTGTTGCCTGGGGATGCACGGAACAATGGAAAGAGCCACAATTTCTTCCTTTGTCCAAATAAAGAGACAGATTTAGGTAGGAGAAATGCTCCAATCATTCACAGTCGGACGCATATGAAAGAGATATGCACACATGGGGTATGAAAATCCCAAAGCTAGGCTGATTCGAAGGAAGAAGTACCCACGAGATTCATTTAAACTCCATCATTCCCTGTTACAACTTACTGTCAGTGGTATTTTTAACATAAATTAAATCAAGTCCGGTTGCCAGTTGAATTGCCCCCGCTACAAATTGCCCCAGCAAATTTGGTCAAATTGCCCAGGGGGTAGTCAAAATGCCCCAATTTATTTAAAATGATTAAGTATAGGCCATAAATGCATAGTTTTGTCAACTTTTATATTATGTTCTTCATATAAAAGTATATACATAGTTATGAGTTTACTAATGAAACATTTATCAGAAATATTACTTCTTAATAACTTTTATATGAAGAACATAGTATCAAAGTGGACAAAAACTATGCATTTACGGCATATATTTAATCATTTTAAATAAATTTGACCAAACTAGAATGAATTACCAAATTTGCTGGGGCATTTTGTAGCTGGGGCAGTTCGGCTAGTATCCATGAGATATATATTATCAAAATCAGTAAGAGATTTCACATGAGCTTGAAAATGTTTAGCTATAACGTTCTTTTCGGTTTGGAGCCCTAAATGCTACAGTCTACCTGAAACATTGCCGAATACAACGGCAAATCATGAAGTCTTGTTGCTTTCATTGTTTTCCATTTTGTCCAATTACGCACGTTGGCATCATACTCGCTATTTGTCAGTAGTGTGTGCCGTGAAAGTTGTTCTGTATTCTCATTGGCTGACAAGATGTCATTCTAAGGCTATGACCGAGTACCATAACTATTTCCATAACCAAACACTGGGGAAACATACATTGTCCTAACTAGTATTTTATAATTCACCAGTTTTCGGGGAATAACTTATCTGCGTCGTGAATATTATCTCTGCTCGACCAGGCTGGGATCTTGTATGGAGACTTGATATGTTATTAATGAGAACTAGGATCCTAATTTTTTTCAACAAAATAATTCCAGTGTAATTTTGTAGCAGATAATTTCTATTTTCCCCCGTCTGAAGCATAATTATTTTGTTTTTAAATCCCAGACACTCTACAGTCACCCATTTGATACAAAAGGAACTGCAATCAGATTTGTTTTTTTAAATTTAGGGACTGGTGATATATTTATAGGGGTGGATTTGCTTGTCGGAACTGTATCACATTTTGCTGACAAATAGTATTCTTGTTAAATGATATGGTCTATTTTTAAATATATTTTGACCTCAAGCGGTGCCTCTGTTTCGCTTGATTCTTCTTCATCTTCACTGGAAGATTGTCTTGCAAGATGTAAAATCAGATCGTATTGATACGGTCTAACATCCATTTCAGAAATGATATCAGGAACATCTTTTACTGCTTCAGAATCCATGTTAAGTGTGAGGTAAAATTGAGGAAGCCATTGATAGGCACATATGACGCCATGTCACGATGATACCCCCTCTGCTCATTTGTGTGTTTATATTTCGCTTTTTGTGGGTTTTTTACAAACTTTTTGTTCAATTTTAATCACGGAAGGTGACTTTTAGAATATGCTTTACAATATATCAAAAGTTTTGTTTTCGTTTGTATTCTCCTTTAATAATGAATGCTCATATTTCTTGCTGTCTTACACTATCAGAAAAATTGCTTCACATCAAAAGTAAGAAAACATTCCCTTGGCTACTTTTTAGATGAAAATCTGGTTTGTACTGCATTGCAGGTGGCAGCTGATATCAGCGAAGGGTTTCACATAGTGCTGGAATTCTGTGCATATGACCAAATGTATTTTCATCTGCAAAATTCTTAAATCTCTTTTTCAATGAGTTCACTTCCATGTAACATATTTTTATCACTCGCTATCAAAGGCTACTGTGTTAAAGAAATAGCGTGTTCAACCCGCTCAATCTTTAGGTTAACCTTTAGACATATGACAAGGAATGGTTTCAATAAAGGTAAATGTCATACATCATGAGTTTTGTAATTTTTTACGATTTTATTCTCTACCTTTACAAAAACTTTAAATAAATCTCCAAGCCATTTTGTATTACAATCAGTCAACGTCCTGAAAATGAACAAATCGGTCACCTCCATGTTCAATTTTGAATACTGTGACTCATAACAATGAAGGCAAGATTCATGGATGACAACTTCTCTATTCTGTTGTGATGCGATATTTCGGTATAGATTCTGATACCATTGTCAAGCAAGAGCGAGATGTGACATCTCTGTACCTAAACATAGCCTAATAACACAATAAGGAAAGTTGTCACCTATAAAGTATTTTGCCCATATTGTTACTCACCAAATTTTAAAATGCCACTCAAAAAGATTATATATATAGATATTTCAGATCTACTGTCTTTCCTCTGTAAACAGGATCAAACAAAAAGTCTTCAATACATGCATGCCTCGAACTGATGCAAAACGGTTAGAAGCTTGACCTCTATTAATCAAATACCATGATATGTCAAGGATTAATAATGACCGTTTCCTGCAAACTGTAACCTTTGAATTGTTAATTTATAAGGTTGTCAGTAACGCAACTTTGCCAATGTAGCGGCCATACAATTTCCGAGCAGAATCCCTTGCTTAGAATTTGAAATACAGACCTTCTTATGCGAAGTTGGACCCCTTGTACACTTGACCAAAGAGGTTAACCCTTTCTGCAAGCTTACATGGTAAGGATGTTATCTATGGGATGACTCCACATCCTGCTACACCAACAATAAAACAGGGATTTACGGGATGCGAATTCCTGCATCTAACACGCATAAAAATTGACTATGGACGCAACAAAATTTATTAGCGCATCCACAGGGACGCAGAAAAAGTCCAAATACTTTTTGTGAAAATTCCAATCAAGTAACAATAAGTTATCAAAGAGTTTGCTACTAGCTGGGTTATGGTATCATTTGCAATTCAATTACTGTTACAATTAACGTGATGATCATGATACACTATACAATAACAGTATTGATAATAATATTTAAATGTCTGGGACCCCCATTTTGTAGTCCGTACCCCTGAAAATTAAGAGTATGAATAGTTCCAGGGACCCTAAAAAACAGGACTCAAGGTAAATCACTGATTGAAAAATAAATGATGGGTCAACAGCTTGCAGGAAACAGATGTCGAGTATGTAATAGAGGAAATATAGTTCAAGTAATTCTCCGTAGTCAGACATAGGATGATAAGACATGTTACCTGTGTCCTGAAGTCTGCTCCAAGCTGTTAGAGGCATTGACGCCAGGCTGGGAATACTAGCAGGTGAAACTGACGATCTCTATATTAGTTCACCATGTCCAGACAGCCCTGACGATCAATAGTTTCCATTCCACTGTCTACAATACACCCAGTCACCCCAAACATTTCAATAAAGACTCATGTCTTAGATAAATGACATCTTCAGATACTTCATAAATTAATTTAATTTTCTTTGCTACAATGGTGACCTTGTAGACTGGATGTCACGTGTCAATTGAACGATACTGCAGAGGCACCCACTATGTTGATAAGATGAATAGGCATTTGTAAGATGTGTACTATTATAAAAGATCAATCATTTTTTTTACATGGTAAATATCAACCAAGTCTTACTTAATCATTATTTGCCAAGCCTTTGGCAAGGTTGATATTTTCCATATTTAAAACACACAAGTGATTATTTTTACTTATCATTTTCACATGAATGTTTCCCTTTTAAATGTATCAAAATTAACATCAGAAACTTATTGAAACCAGTATATAATGCATGTGTAGTGATACATATTTCCATTGCAATGTGAACCAAAACAAATGACCCGTTAACTCCTCTTTGGCATATGCCTTCACTGTGAAAAAAGTTCCTGTGATTATCTAATAAAACCCTACTTGAACAAAGTTTGCAGAATAACTGAACCTTAAATAATGGTAACAACAATTCTGTGTCATTTGATTACATCTCTGGTATTATTTCACTGATATTTAGCATTAAAATGTCCCAGTTCTGTTTATCTAATTTGCATACTTATGGCTCAGCCTATTAATGTGATGGTGTCTAAAAGACATCACGTTGTAACGTTCTATGCTATGACATAAGCTTATATCCAGTATCCAGATTTGTATTTTGCTATCAATTTTCTGTACATTTTAGTCATAATACATGAACTTGAAGAAGCAGATGTTACTTAATTTTGTCTTACTTATGTCTTCCTTAAAACTTATTTTTAGGGATTCGAAATTGTCACCAATGACACGATTCAATACGTATCATGATACCTATTTCCACGGCATTATTGCATAAATTTAGTTACATTTTGAACATAAACATTTCATATTATATAATTGTCCATTAAAAGATCAACATTTTTTATTTGCAGAGATTAAAAAGTTCTAATTTCCCATCTTTGTGCATGAAAAAGAATCATTTATAACTCTCATAACATCAAAAAACATTTTATAAAATTGAAAAATGTAAACCAATACTTTCAAAACCTAAATATCGATACAGTTTTGAATGTATCGATAATTGTTTCGTCTTAGAAAAGTATCGATGCATCGACGTATCGTGACATCCCTAATAAAATGTTTAGGTTTTGTATTACCAAGTAACTGACACCTTCACTGGACTATGAGTTTCAAAGTTCTACTGCTATAGGAGAACAGTCACATATAATAGGATCAAAAGGAATCACGGGAGGGAAGCTGTAAACTATGACTACCTCTAGAGGCACGTCACAAAAAGCAATAAACATCTTTAGTGAGGGCCATGTTAAAACTTTACAATTGAGAAAATTATACACATTCAATGCTTGATCCTTTTGTCTTTTTAACAGGGGTCATGAAGAAGATATACAAAGAGTGTCATCCAAAATATGATAACCATCAGTACATTAATGCATCCAAAGCCTCTGACCCTCGCGACTCATGAAGAAATGTCAGGTCCCTAGCATTGCACTGTTGGAACTAAAATGAATGAATATTAAGGCTGTAAGGATTCACTCGCATATTCGGTGAATCGAACCGTAGCCCTTCATGAATTCAATTCGTTTTTCGTGGTCACCAGAACGATTTTTTAAGGGAGCATGTTTTACTTGAACCCTTGTGTACTTTTGGAAAGTGAGATATGCAAGAATGGAAAATGTACTAGCCTTGCAGTAGCTAAGTCATGTTAGTTTGCCAAGGCCACACACATGGTACTGTCGACTATAACTATTACATACCAAATTTGAGTGTCATGAGATCACTGGTTATTACTGTGACAAATTAACACTGTCAACATGCGCAAGTGCCATATTGTACATCAATCACTTAACTACAATATTGTATTTGTGAATAATTATTCGTATTAGATTTACTCCAATATTCATGATAACGTATCATATTAAGCCACATAGTGTATTCGTTGCAGCCCTAATGAATATTATGAAAGAAATACTATAATTATAAAATGAACGGGTTTTTTCTTCTAAAACAGTGTTTGAAATTAAGCATATCTCAATGACACTGATAATTTTCTCTGTTATATCATTTAAAATGTTAGCCATGCTGAGGTCTCTCAACATCATTTCTTCATTTAAAACACTGTCAAATATTGTCAAATATTGATAAAGGAAGTAGTGTACATCAATAAATCATATCTTGTATCTGAACATTACAACAGTGATTACTGTTAAGCATCTACCGGTACTAAAGAAATTATTCATTCATTGTCATTCATTCAATGTATTCTGATCCAACAAATAGACAAGCCCAACTAACCTTGATTCATGCCATCCACAAAACCAACGTCAAATCCTCTTTAGACACATTCCCATAGACCCGAAACACTTCCACTTATAACATCCAAAAGCTAGCCTGAATATTCAGGCCTCATCTCAATCTCTAAGACATGTATTGTGATTCTCCTAGTGGGTTTCACGTGTACATTCTACACCAATAAGCTTATCAGACAGCCGTTACCTTTCCAACCCACAAGAGTATTGTCGCACCTGAAGTGCGTTAAGCGAATCCCTTGACAAAGTCCTCCTTTCTGCTTATGTCTGATCCAAATACTAAACAAGCGGAGAAAAAACAGCCTGGAACAGTTCTCAGTGAGTGACAGTGAGTGGTTTCTAAGGAGGCTGTGTGGAGCTCGTATTGTGGTGGTTGAACAGGTCAGTCTCGCCATTGGAACTAACAGCGTTGGGCAACGCTTCACAGCGTGTGTTATCTTTGACGCTGTGTGATTGTCCACTAAGCGTTTACAGGCTGCTTTCAATATTTCTATTGTATTTCTATTTGTACATGGTTATCGTATTAAAATAATGAATTGTACAAGTCGAACATCTGTCACCTGTTTATGAGTTGACTGCAGGATCAGGTATCTAAATAAGAGGTGATCAATTGGACTGTGATATAATTGTGATTTAGTTGAAAAGTGGGTGAGTGGGTGAGTGGGTGAGTGGGTGAGTGTGTGAGTGAGTGAGTGAGTGAGTGAGTGAGTGAGTGAGTGAGTGAGTGAGTGAGTGAGATATAGTAAAATGAAAGGTGAGTGAGTGAGTGAGGAGTGAGTGAGTGAGTGAGTGAGTGAGTGAGTGAGTGAGTGAGTGAGTGAGTGAGTGAGTGAGTGAGTGAGTGAGGAGTGAGTGAGATATAGTAAAATGAAAGGTGAGTGAGTGTGTGAGAAGGCAACACAAACCAAGATCTGGAAGTCCCTCGTCAGGTAATGTAATAATCCATGTTTCTACAATGCAAGGACACATTTAGTCACCTGATCAGCCAACATCTGGTCATCTATTACTAGTTTTCAACATTTAGAAAGGTCTGGGGTCCCTGAGAACTTCTCTACATTTCATTCCAAGACCCCCTACACATTAACATGCACACCACTTGGCTTCCATGGTTACTTTCTAACACTGCTCATGGTAATCCACTTAGAATTTAGTCCAGTTCTGGTGTCATCACGTTGACAGTTGTCGGCTGGTCTTAATTGACCAAACAGAATTTACTAGACACAGGCTTCAGACCTGCGACTAAAGTCACAGACTGCAGCGTCTGATTCATTGCAAATTTCATATGGTAATGTATTAGTAAAAAACAAATCAAAGCTATAAATTCCAAGGCATCTCAAGCTCACTCACAATGCAAATGTCAAATAAGTTTAATTCGTACATGTTTGAACAAAACCAGACAACAATGACACCCACAAGGCTATATTAAAAGAAAGGCACAAAACAAATATGGCGGCTCATAAATAACAGATGTCGCTTAGTTATCCAATAAACATCAGCTTTGTGTATCAGCCATCACAAAGATAAACATTATCGCCACGTTACTGCTGACATTTTGCCCATAACACTCATCCATTCAAACCAATACAATTCCCAATACGCCCCCGACAATGATCCGAGTCTACCTGCCCAAGTCACGAGACTTGACACATGAAAGTTGATCACAGTCCCCTGTTCAAATCTCTCAACAATAGCCAGCCTTCTTAACTACATATCACATGACCGGCTCGGCTTTCATTCAAATATTCAATGTCTTCATAAAAAATTATGTTATACTTAGCAGAGATCGATAGAGACTCATATTAATCTATACTTGCATTTTTCTTACAGTGGAATGATGTGAAGTGAATTGAATGAAATCTCATTATACGTTTGTAGCTACGGGTAGACATACTTTTCCCACGGGGTCAATAGGCCAAAATGACTGGGGTCCATTACAGAGAAAATCTCATGGATTTGGATAACATAATATGAAAAAGTGTCATCATGATTACTGATAATTAATGCTAAGAGTAAATTCCTATTTTACTTTCAGGAATTTTTTTATAACCATTATTACCTATCATCCAATAAATTTCCCTCTAATTTGTTTCCCTGTTATTCAAAATTTGTTAAATTACACGTCATTAAGTAATAAAACAAACAGCAACAAGAAAATGTTTGTGATGATTTTATCCTGCTTGTGCACTAGTCTACAAATGATCAAAATTGACATTTTACTAGGAAAATCAGAAAATTAAATTTACTAAATTAACAGAAAAACCAAAAACCAAAATAAATATCATTAAATATTTAACATTTTGAAATATATTTTAACCTCATATGAATATAACTCTTACCTTAATAAGTAACATCACAAAACATAAATATCCACATCTATATACTTGTTATATGTGTGTTAGTGTGTTATTTTTACAAATTTTGTAAACTGTTAAAAATTTAAAAATTTACATATTTATAACAATTTCTAGCAGGCACTCACTGTGACATTCCATTGACATCCTATGATGCCGTAATCAAAGCATGACAAATCATAAATTAATTCCCTTCTTGTTTGATGCTTAATGCCATAGCTTTGTAAAATGGGAAATACTTTAATACTTATTGACCATGATTCTCAGTTGTATCTCTTTATATCAGCAATTGGCTGACTGCAGAAAGGACACATACGCACAGACAAAATCATTCAAGCAGACATCTGTTACAGTTTTTGGCATCCATTCACTAACAAACTATGCAGAACACCTGGGCCAAGACATGGGGAGCTGAAGATTGGATAAATACTCAGTGTCATTAAAGTAACATGTGGCCTTGCCATGAAGTATCAGCTGTTGCCTCAAGCAACAACAGTCAAGATCATAAAACTGCTTTCTTGGGTTTGATTTGAGGAGATAATGGTCACATAGTTTACTGTTAGTAGATACTTAGCTGTAATATGGAATGTAGACTAAGGCTTAGTCTCTGAATATATATAACTTTGATAGTAACAATCAAGCCCATTTATATTGAAAAGGAGCCCTAGGTGGACCAGAGATTCAGAACCTGAGGAAATCTAGACTTGCTTTATTTAGGGCTTTAGCACTGCAGAGAGGGCTTGGCAGTAGGGAAATTAACGTGGTTCAGGGACTGTGAGACAGACTATATGGAATGTAGCAAGCATGTTGCTGTACACGTGATATAATATACTTCCTTCATGATGTAATATGCATTAAAATATAACGGTATATTAAATAGGATTTCGATAGTTGCCTAAACTAATGTTTTCCTAGAGAAAATCATGACATTGTCCAATTCGTTTGTATCAACCAAAACCATTGAAGTATAATAAAGACTTCTTGGCAGAGATTGTACACATAGCGAGTAAACACTTTTAATTGTTTCTAGCATATAATAATAGTGATGATGATGATGATGATGATGATGATGATGATGATGATGAAGAAGAACTATAATATATTAATCATACATCTATATCAATAAGCCTGGCAAATCCAAAATCTAAATAATCAGATAAGCCGGGCTCCAAATCCCCCCATATCTGCTAAATCTATTAACTACAAAACAAAATCTATAAAACTACATGCAAAATCGAGAGTAACTTTATCCCTCACAGAGTCGCACGCCTGGACTAGCGACCTATTATCTTGTTTCAATATCCAACTACTAATCTCCGCCATATATCACCTTCCATCTAACTTTCTAATGCCGACCAGCGCAGGCATGAAGTCCACCTGGTTTAATAATACTGCATTGTTCCGTGATTTAAAGCCTTGCCCTGAGGAAATTACTATATTGTGAGACTGGTTAACAACTCCGCAGTCCAAATTCAAACCTGATTGATCTATTTCTTTGTGTAATAATCTAGTGTTATTTGGATATATTCGTGTCAAATGACTGCAATTCATATTTATGTTTTACGACCTTGCGTTTGTGTAATTAGTAGTGTAAAGTGAATTGTATCTTGTAATAAGTTATTTGTAAATAGGGCTACAAATAAGAGAGTTATGCTGTTGGTAAATGTTCTAGATATGTAATTGCATAATTACTGGTAAGTATTTCTGTTTTTACCTTGGGCAAAGTTTAAAATGCTACAGAGTATATACAATATGTTTCATAAATTTGTTGCAAATAGGGGTTGATTTTTTACAGGTTACCTTGATAACAATCATAACATCTCTGACTGCATCTTTAAACAATATTCACTTTCCTGGGGATATTGTCCAAAAGGCTTAAGAAAAGTAAAATATCCCTTGGAATCAGGAACAATTTGGAGCTGGAAGAGTAATATACTCAGACATGTATAATACAGACTATATGTATATGTTGTTTCCATCAAACCTCAGTTTCAGATTCAAGCAAGTATGTTTGGGTTCTTATAGCCAAAAATCTGAAGTGGCAATGAAAATTTCACCTGGCCCCGATTTCTCGAAACAAACTTAAGTCTGAGTTTTGACTTAAGTTCGAATTTTTACTCAAATTTGAGAGAACGTATTTCCCATGTTCAACTGAAATTGATATTAAACTCAAACATAGTAGACAATTTGAGTTTGGTGAATAGAATACTTAAGTTGTTTGGGCTTTTTTATTTTAAAAATGCAGCTGCTGTTTCAAATTGTCAAACTCAGTTTGAAATTTTAGTAAAAACTTAAGTTTGTTTCGAGAAATTGGGGCCAGATCTAGCATACAATATTAAGTTATCAGTAAAAGTATCTCTGCCATAAGGATTAGAAATGAATTCTTATTTTCACCAGACTGCAAAACTGATCTGCTAGAGTTGGAATATAAATAATGTTAAAGATGTAGTCTACAAGTAATTGTCTATACAAACAGGTAAAATCACTACAATTTGTTGAAAAACCTACTAAGAGACAATTTAGAGGTTACTGACTCAGATGCATCATCTACAGAGCAGATGATACATATTATATTAACTTCCACCCTACAAATATCAGAATTGAACCAGTACTGATATCGATCTGTCTGAGTGTTTATAATCCTTGAAAATAGAATTTTCCATTTGAAATATGAAATATTTAAGCATAAATAAAAATATAGTTATAGCACATATACAGCTAGCTGAACCACATTAATTTCCCTACTGCCAAGCCCTATCTGCAATGCTAAAGCCTTAAATAAAGCAGGTCTAGATTTCCTCAGGTTCAGGGTCTGTTAACATCTGCAAGAAAACTAACTCACTTTGGGGGTCTGAATCTCTGGTCTCCTAGGGCTCCTTTTCAATATAAATGGGCTTGTTTGTTACTATCAAAAATTATATATATTCAGAGACTAAGCCTTAGTCTAATATACAGCATGTGGTTCATACAAACAGAGGCAAAAAACACATCAAGGTATATACTGTCACTGACATGGGTCTTAGTACTGTCTATAACTTGATGCCCTGTGGTTGACCAAAGCACCTTTTCAAAGCAACGCTGGTATTTTTCGTGAGCCTTAACATGAAGTGCAAGTATTCCCTTTAACAGATTTTAAGTGGATGTTTTATGCTTATACTTCACTTGTGCAGCAAATAGAACTTTTTCTGTTCAACTCTACAACACTAGAGTCACAAAATGTTTTATCAAGGATTGAAGTCTTGCCAGTGATTTAATCACTCAGTGATACAGAAAAATAACTGAAATATGTTTATTCCACAGCAGATTTATTAATGGTTGCGAAATTCAAATCATTTTATCAAAGTTTCAGGCCTGTTCAAAGCAGAAATAAATTTAATACCATAAATCTAGACCACAAAATTCAAAACTCTAATTCTAGCATGCCAAAAACAACAACAGTACTGTATAGCATGTCTTTCATCAAATCAATATGTAGTGAGAAAGCTCAGTTTCTCAGTACGAGAAGAAATATCAAAAGAAATTTACCCACTCATTAAATAATTTCAACATGAGAGTAGTCTCAGTGTTCACGAATGGTGTTTCAAAGTCACAGGACATTGGGTCCTGTAAGTTTCAGATGTCCGTCTGACCCATTGAAAATGCACAGGACCCATGGAATAAAATTTAACACACATTTCAGATTTAATATTTCTTATGATTGACATTGAAATTATTAACAAACATAAGATTTATAAACAGCAAACAAGTGTCACATGTCACATAAAACAACTTCAGTCAGAGTCATTGTGAAATATACAGTCAGACACTGGGGCGGGCGGGTTGTAGACTTCTGTCTGACCGCTGGCTTAATCTGCTGGATTTGTCAGAGGGTCAGACGCTATTCGTGAACACTGTAGCCTGTGAGATATGTTCAATTTTGAAATACCTGCAAGTATGTTTTGCCACCAAGCAACCGGTACACCTCCAATAAAAGTGTGTTAAAATAATCAATAGACACGGACATGGCTACCCAACTCATCCTAGATCAAAAGGTATTAGGTGTCGCTCTTATGAAAGTAAAGTATATGTAAACAACTTTTCATGAAACACTGAATACCAGCCGTGGCACAGTAGACATTGGATACTGGCCTAATTAGTGGCTGTATGGGGCTCCTGTTTGCCCACTTCACCCATGGGATTTGGAAAAGGGGAGACAACTCTTGTGTTAATGGCATTAAATGGGAAAAAAAATCCATCTAAATAGCCAGTGACGTCTGCTTGTGTGACAAAACATAGTTTATGGAAACTGACCTAGTTTTCACTAAACTTCAAGGTATTATTCAGTTCAGTCAACTACAGTTAGTTTTGACGAATGAGCAAGTGATCTTGATTTTTGCAACAGGCTCTGAGTGAGTGAGTGAGTGCTAAGGCTGCGCCCAATATAACCGTGTACCGGTATTTACCGCCTCAGACATGAAAACGAGCACGCATTGCGATACGCTTGATGGAAAACCGGTATTTTGACATGCATTCGAAAACTTCAGAACATTCGAAATCTTCGGATATTTCCGTTTTTTAATTGCTCTTTTCCCTGTTTCATTAGTGCCAAATGTTACTTACATTTTTATTTTGTCATGATTAAAAGTTTTTATAAAAGGTTAATCAATCATAGTGATTTTGTTGTGTTTTTGCTTTATAATCAAGCATTAATTCGATTATAAGTAGTTTTGTTAAAAATAATCCTTGCAATTATATTGCAATACATATCGCAATATATGCTTCCACATCGCAATATATCGCAATATGAAAATTCTCTGCAATACCCACCCTCTGAGTGAGTGAGTGAGGTTTTACACTGCTTTTAACAATATTCCAGCAATATCATGGTGGGGGGACACCAGAAATGGGCTTCACACTTGTACCCACATGGGGAATCGAACCCGGGTCTTCAGCGTGACAAGCAGACACTTTAACCACTAAGCTACCCCACTGCCCAGCAACAGGCTATGATGTGCCAGCTATACCTGTATGGTGACAACCCAAACTGGGCCAGTTCAAATGGTGGTTGACAGTGCCAACATCCACCTATATCATCTGTGCCAAACTCTGATACAGCAGGGTCAGACATTGTGACCAGTCAATCACCAATTATTTTGTTTTTTTATTTATTTTTAAATGTCAATATGATAGCAAGTGATACAATATTCATACAGCTAGATCATACACACAAAACATATATTCAAGCTGCGGAATAAATGGGAGACGACATGATTTATGGCTGTAATAATAAAGTACAAAGAAAAAGGTATGATAGGGATATAGGAAAGTAAGAAAAATAGAGGAGAGAAAGGCTGGTATGATCAAACATAGGTTTGCGTCCATCTATATTAGTGAAGGGGCCCGTTTTTCTGCAAATTTGGTCTTGTCTCCAGAAATGAATTTCTCTATGTTGTGATTATATTTTATAAGCGGTAATAATTGGGTAAATATGCGAATAGTCTTATTGTAATGACAATTTTGAATATAACGCTTGGTTATTATAAAATGGTGGTTTTCTAGGATACTCAACTTTGAATCGCCAAGAAGGAAATTATTCCCATTTAAGTCTAATTTTAACTTGGTTCTACTTTCATACCAAAATGTGAACTCATTTATCATAGTTTGAACTTTTCGACAGGAAAAAAATAAATGTTCTAGTGTTCCACTTTCTGATTGGCAAAATGTACAAAGGTTATCCTCTATCAATCCTTTTGTAAAGAAATGATTTTGATGGTATGATTTTATATTGGAAATTCCGTGTCTTGCTGTCCTCAACACAATTTCGAAAATCATCAATTAGTTGATACTTATGACATACGCCAAACATTGTCAAATGCAACCAACAAAGGCAAACCAATGCTCTTTTCAGGATGCAACCAGTGAGAAAATTAAGAAATATTTGGGGGTTTTCACAATCACCGAACAGATGACATTGGCTGATTTGTCAAGCCATCTAGCAGTCTGATACTCAAAGGCAATAGCTAAGACACTTCATGAGTATAAATACAAATGTTTCACAATCTTCAGCAAACATACATGAGGCTACTTTCTGTCTGCTTGTTGCAATAGTTCAGCAATATGATGGCGGTCTGTTAGTAAGTCTGGACCATACAATCTAGTGATTCACATCATGAGCATCTATCTATGCAAATGGGTTATGACAGCATTTAAAATTCCCGCCTGCCCGACCGTCCGGAACGGTCTATTTTCATCTTGGACGGTCAAATTTCAAAAGTAGCCTGTCCGGTGGTCTGGTAGATATTTATTTCTCTGATGTTGATGGTGAGCCAGACTTCTAGTTTGTAAACCAGGCCATGTACCGTAGCCTCAACGTTACAATACATGCAGTATAGTATTCAGAAACTTGATTTTATTTTGGCTTTTTTTATCCGGACTGGTAATTTTTTAAAGTTACCAGTCCAGCGGTCTGGCTTGGAATGTTGGGAGTTTTCAACACTGGTTATGACATGTATCAACCAAGTCAGCGAGATTGACCACCTGTACCCATTAGTTCCCTCTCAAGCATGGGTTGCTGTAATCAGTTTTAACCCAGATCTTCAAGGGTCTTTGTGACGTAATTATTGTTAGTGAACAACAATGTTTCTCTGGCAAATAAAAAACACAATTACATGAGGACGTTTACAAATAAAGCGATGGCCTGCCAGAGGATTGGTTGGTCAGTACCGCATCCAGCAGATCTGCAAATGTATATGACAGCAGTCTGTAAATAATTGAGTCAGGACAAAAGAATCCAGTTACCGGCATCAAGACCATTGATCCACAAGTCATTGTGAAACAGTAACATACAGTTAAAGTGAGTCAGTGGGTTGGGTTTTATGCCGCTTTTAGCAATATTCCAGCAATATCACGGTGGGGGACACCAGAAATGGGCTTCACACATTGTACCCATGTGGGGAATCAAACCAGGGCCTTCAGTGTGACAAGCAAACGCCTTAACCACTAGGCTACCCCATCGCCCCTGCAGTTAGACCATTGACAGACTCTAACCACTCAACTGATTCAGTCATCTCTAAAGACGATAGGTTACTGAGGGCCTGTATTTTAGTTACACTGGAATTCCCCAGAGTCCTTAGAGAGAGGGGAAGCAGTGAGTACTCTGACCAAAGTGAACTCAGTTTACATATAATAACAATGTGAGTACTTACATATATTGAGCTTAAACTTCCATACACAAGGTGTATGCTCAAAGTGCTAACATGATTATCCAAATGAATCAGTGTGAACTACAACACAAGCTGCCTGAGAGTAGTTCTGCAACTATTTGGTTTGATTCATCGAAAATCGAATGTGACACCTTATTTTGATTTTCAATAACCATTATCACTATTTTGATTCGATATTTGAATACCTATTTAAGTTATTTCCACACAGCCAGAACGTAATTTTGACTCCAACTCAGTCAGTTTCAAGCACTGAAATAAGGCAAAACATGATTGGTTGATGCCGGGCAAATTATCCAATAAGACATCACCAAGTTGACAATGGATTTCAGGCTTCAAAAGATGAGCCTGAAAGTTACATGAGATCTGATGGTTTTACATGTATGAATAATTGAAACAAATACGATTGAATCGATGGCCCAATATCGAAAATCAAATCGATTTCGAGATCTGGTTGTATCGTTACAGCCCTACCTGTGAGGCATTAGAATGTTAACACTCACTGTTATATGACCATTTCATCTCACCGGGTACCCATTCACTGCTAGGTGAACAAAGACAATTTGAACTAAGTTAATTGCCTAAGGTGAGACCACATGTGTAACATGTGCATCGTTGTGGAACAGGACTCTCAAAAGTCAAGGTAAGAAAGATGGTCACGCATCCAAGGACTCAACAGATCATCAACAGATCTGTTACCTGTTTCTTTGCACGGGACCAAGCACCACCAAAAACAAACGAAATATTACATGTATGCATTAACACACATATGACATCAGGGGTGGAAAAAATTGCTAGTGTACTCTGGTACAGTGGCACATGTAAAATCACTTGCCCTGATAATTTTTCCACTATACCGGCCGTTGTTTTCTTGTTGATTTTTTAAATAAATAACATAATTAACATTGGAAAGTCAACTGGACACTGGTACAGTGTGATATACAAATTTGCTTGCCCGACAGAAAAAAGACACTGGACTCGGGCATCGGGCAATGGGTTATTTCCACCTCTGGACATTGTCTCTCACTTGATACTGAGCTCTAAAAACTGCTTGGATGTCAACTAATGGTAATTTTTCAACAAAATTCATACACAGCGTAAGGCTGAGTTTAAAAATATATTATACATAGTTACATTATTTGATTAATATTCAAAGCAAGATTTGCAAAATGGAATACATCCAAGCCAGGCAGGATAAACAGCCAACATTCATACATACATTTACAGTAATCTGGTCACTGGTCATTGTCATGATAAATTAACACTGTCAACATGGTCAGAACATTTATTTAGCTATTGTTTCACTGAATATAATGAATAATACATCAACTGCTAAATTGTTATTGTATTGGTATACCATCAGTGATTTCATGAGAAACAGCGAGGGAAAAACAACCTTGGTAAATGTTAATGTGAAACTGGAGACAAAACTAAGCCAGAAATAGCTGACACATGTTTCTTCTCTATCTGTGAATCTTCAATCTACGAGGAAGTTTGAAACAGTTGTGTTCGAAGGCTTAATTGATATCTGGAATAATATATTACAACATCATGTTATCTCAGTTGCAGTGTTTACTATACATACTTAGATCTAAAATAATAACTATAAGCCTAGCACTATGATTACTATTATAGGACATAACATAATCTATAGCACAGTTTGATCAGTCGTTATCTGAAATTTCCCTTGGCAATGCAATGTCTCTTCCCAAAACAGTATATGGTATATTGGAATATGTCATCATGCTTCACAGATATGACTTTAATAAGCCATATTTAATGGCTTATTTCCATAGATATATACTAATTGGAACCAATGTTAGAATTTATACCAAAGGGTTCCAATTTCACTATTTTAGTCAGTAAAATACATGAAAAACATTGATATGAGTGTACACTTCAATACACTGGGGTTAAATTAGACTAACGCTTAGTCTCTGAATTTGTATAATCATAGTTACAAACAATTAATTTCATTTAAACTGAAAAGGAGCCCAAGTCAGATGGGGAATTCAGAATCTGAGGAAATCTAGAGTTGCTTCATTTAGTCGGGGAGCAGTGAGGTAGCCTAGTGGTTAAAGCATTTGCTCGTCACACCAAAGAACTGGGTTCGATTCCCCACATGGGTACAATATGTGAAGCTCATTTCGGGTGTCCCCTGACATTATATTTTAATGCTGGAATATTGCTAAAAGAGGTGTAAAACTAACCTGACTCACTCACTCATTCAGGGCTGCTGCATTGCAGGGAGGCCTAGGCAGTTGGGAAGACAATGTTGTGCAATAGACTCTGAGACAGACTAGAGTTAAATCAATAAGTGGTTCACGGACTGTGAGACAGACTAGAGTTAAATCAATATGTGGGTTATGAAAATGTTAATCTAAATAACACATGTGCTTCAATCCATAAAAAATGCAAGCACCTAGACATAACAGGGTCGGATACAACTTTTTGAGAAAGTGGGGGTGCACACGTCATTCAAGTTCACCCCTTTTCACGAGAGTTTCAATAATCGCTTAATAAACATTCAGGACAAAAAAAAAAGGGGGTAGGTGTGCGCAGCCCTGCACCCCCCACCCGTCTGGATCCGTCTATGCATAAATCGAAAGCTGTCCAAAGTGCCTCTATGTCCACGGAGTTTGAATCAGCTACGCTACTCACAGTACTATATGTCACTATGTAAAGTAACTCTGTGACAGCATTCCCGTGTCAACAAAACTTTACAAGGCCCAGCCTAAATCTGAAGTCTAATGCTCAAAAGAAATTTGATAAAGTATGACATAAAAATATTGTCAGGTCATCAGAGATGTCAAATACCTGTAGCTTTCATAAATATTCCGTATTCATATCAGGCGCCATTGAGGATTCTCCAACCTGTTGATATTCCTGATCGATCATTCATATCACCATGCACACTGTGTACACTAACTAGCAGACGCCCCGGAAATATTTGTGAAGCGGGGTCAAAACAGGAATTGTGGGATAGTTAACTTCGGCAATCTTCGGCACGAGACCGGCATATACGTAGAGTAACGGAACGTGCTAGAAACAAGGTCAAGATCTATAAATAGGATACTAGTTCCAGCACTGCATATAACATTTACAAAACCTTCTGTCGATAAATGTGTAAAATTGTAATAAGCATCACTTTTCGAAACCCGACGTTTTTATAAAGGAGACGCATAAAGATTTTGTTGTAATTGTTGTTGATGTTTTTGCCAGTTGAATGGTGTTACAATTTACACACAGTCATAAAATCAAGGCAGTCTTCTGAAGGTGACACGTCAGCTGATAGAAGTCGATAACCTCGAGGTCATTCTAACGACATATGTCACAGTTGAAAGCATTCTCTTGATCAGCAAGATAACACTATAAGGATAGGGTCAGGAAAATATCAAATTATTTGGGTCAAAATGGGGACAACTAATATTCTTTTAATGACAGCGTTTCTTTTAATACTGAACGATTTTGATATCTCTTCAGTCATGACTAAACCTGATTTTATGGAAAAGAAATCTTGTTGAGCGTTTCTATCTAATTGTTTACTTTGTTCGTAACAGCCAAACGGTCATGTTAAGACAAAATAGGTAGCTAAATAGATGTAGGTAGAAAAACAATAACAATTTTCCATCAACATACTGCAACACATAAACTCACGGGCGAAAGAAACGTCACCTTGCTTTTTTAACATGTCACAAAACAACAAACTCAGATTTTGGAAATTTAACAATCATATTTTGGAAAATCAATGGATTTACAACATTCTGAATGATGAAACTGTGAACTACAGATATGAATAATCACTTAGTGTACGATAAAAGATAAAAAAATCATCTTGGTGACTATTCTTTCGCCCGTGAGTTTATAGGTTTACAGAAACGATAAGGACATTCCGTAAAAACAAAAATAAACAAAAAAATAAATTTGTTTCCAGTGTAAGAAAAACAGCTGGAGTATATACGCCATATAAGCTCCGCCCACTCATGAATGTTTAGTTCGCTTAAGCCCACTGTCCTTGCAAGGCTGTACATACATCCGAATTAGAATAGTTTTTGATTCAGGCTAAGATATCGCCCATCATGAAAGAACATAGTGTAGATCTATATTAATTCGTAAAGGAAAGACGAAGTGTAATCTTCTATACAAAATAAAGGGGATAAATATATAAATTTCAAGTTCATATTAAGTGAGTGAGTAAGTGCGTTTGATGTAAGCCGCTGTTTGGCACATTGCCAGCAATATTACAGTCGGGATACCAGAAATCGGCTTCACACTTTGTATCCACGTGGCGAATCGAACCACGGCCTTTGGCTTTTAAGAGCGGACTCTTTAACCACTAGGCTACCCGACGGCCGCAAGTTCATAATGAGAATTTGAAGTTAAGCGTTATCCGTGAGTTATTTATGTGCCTAGAATTCTATCATTTGTAACATTATCAGTGTATTTAAATATATTGGTGTCATTTAGTCGAGTCATGGTCATTTCTGACACGGACACAGTGGTGTCTGTGAATCAATGACGTCTTAAGATGTTCAGTGTTCAATTCAAAAGAAATGAATTCTTGGTTTAGAGCTTGAAGTCCGACATGTTTTATCCTTACGTCAACGTCAAGGTCAACGTCCAAAACAAGAAGGGAGATAACTCCAATATTGGGCCGTGACTGTTAGAATCTTAGCAAACCTTTATGATAGGCAGGGTGTAAATCCACGCCGTAGTCAAATTACATTTAGTGAATGATCATTTCAAATATATTACACGGGAAACCCAAACTAGAGTGAGTGAGTTGGGTTTTACGCTGCTTTTAGCAATATTCCAACAATGTCACGACGGGGGGACACCAGAAATGGGCTTCACACAGACATTGTACCCATGTGTGGAATCGAACCCGGGACTTCGGTGTGACGAGCCAACGCTTTAACCACTAGGCTACCACACAACACCCCCACACACACCCACATACACACAAACCCATGGTCCCTAGTATGGTGATCTACCTTCAGTTCGGCAATCTATAGCCTGTTTTTATATTGTATTGTCATTTATAGTTCCAATATTTTAGATTTCATTGCTAGTTTTAAATGGATATCTGTGACACACTAGTTGTTTTACTGCTCTTCGTCAACAGGTTTTTAATGTCCTACTTTATTGATCTATAATATAATTATAAACTGTTCTCGTCACGATATGGCTGAAATATTGCCGATATGACGATAAATATTAACTCACTCACTCACTCGATTATTTACAGTCCGTCGCCATATAGCAGGAATATTGCTGAGCGTGGCGTTAAACAACCAACCAACCCTCCCGACCATTTCCCCTTGGAGTAAAAGAAGCATAGCACCATACATTTATCTACCATGTATATTTCCAACATGAACTGTACTCCCCATTCCATAGCTGTATGACTATATGTACGTGTTGCACTGTTTGGTAATGGATATAAGGATTGGTGTGGCTTGTACCGTGCTAGATATAATATTAAAGAAAATCAATAACACTTATCTCTGTCAAGTCTTTTACATCTGTCACAATGACTTGTTAGTAAATTATTCAGGAAAATCTTTGGCTGCTGATATTGATTGACTTTAAAAAGGTCTACAAATGTCAGGGATGCTGGAGGATGGATAAATGAATATCCGTAAGCTCTGATAATACCTGTGTACAACACATCTTTAAAACTGTAAATACTGAAAATAATTAGAAACAAAGACAAATTTAAACGCTAACTAAACAAACGCTTATCCAATTCATTATGGAAACGGAACACCTATCCAAATATAACGGGGCTCAAATAGAAAAGACGACACTTATCTCTTGTGCAGTGGTGGTAGTTATGAATCACAGTGATTTTTTTCATAAACCTGTTCTGATCAAGAAAATAAAAGCAAGAGTTGGTTTCGATTCTTGATATTCTTTTTAGTTTCGTTTTGAGGTTCGGTTTACGAACCAACACGCACGCGAGCACATACAATACCCATACAAAATGCACTCGCTGACTTCGTTGCCACATTCCATCGTATCCCAGTTGTGTAGATTGATGCTCATGCTGTTAAATACTAGATTGTCTGGTCTAGACGGTCGATTTTTACAGACCGCCACCATATTGCTTAAATATTGCTGAGTGCGGCATTAAACAAACAAACCAAATGCAAACAAACATCAACAGTGAAACACACAAGAAAAAATAACCCGTGAAAAAAATATGCATTAAGTTATATATACAACCACAAGTGTGCCCATAATGCCTTTATAACAAATACAATCATAATCATATTCTAGCAACACGTGTTAGAAATAATCAATGTTTTCAGTATCAGCGCCTTATCAACGCATCAGATCCGTTGTTATGGTACGCTAAATGCACTTCGACAAATGCAAATAATAGCAGATATACATACAAATAGCCATTGCTGCATTAACCAAACAAGTTTGAGTGGTAAGAGCAGGACGAATCGGATACATAATATCATCAAGCGAGTACAGGATATTAATTTTCAATCGAAGATGCATTGTCGAAGGCCATGCTGTTATTAGGTGCCTTACACGTAGTATATTGCAATCAACCAATCAAGTTGGGCCAAGTCGTACCGAAGACTCGTACTTGGTTCATTTTGATTGGTCATTTTTCTATATGTGGTCATATTTCATTGGCTGATCACACAGCGGAAGGGAATTCCCTAAAAGTTGCTCTGCCGAGTGAGGCAAGGACACACCGTCGTCTACACGTAGAACATCGAAACAGAACCTCTCCTAGTCCTACCAGGAGACGAAGGAGTTGGTTTCCTTGGATAAAAATGAAAAAGCTCTTCGTTTTAGGAATTATAGGCCTTCTTTTCGTTGCTGGTAAGTTCAATATTCACCGCGAAAGACACGTGTTTTCTTGAACCGGTCCGGCATGCATGCACGAAAACGCGTATCGAATGACATTTCTTGCATTAGATATGGTACCATAGGTAGCGTGCTGACTTGGCAGCAGAATCTTTGTGTACTTGCAGATCTTTTCGTCGGATGGTGCCCAAAATAACTAATATACAGGCACAGGCGTGACAATAATGCGCATGTCAGTCAACTTAATGAAGAAAGACTGAAGACATGTGTCCCTAACAAAGGGGCGGGGTTTATGTGGTTCCACGTTGATCCTTCGAGTCTAAGACAAACAAGGGCTCTTTGGAGCAAATGTTTAGATTAGGTCGGATTAACATTTTACACACTGTGAAAAGAAATTTTAAAATGAGTAAGATTGTTAGAATGTTTTAAATTCACCGATTATGGAGTACAGGTCATTGTTCATGTACAAACCTGTTTATGAACTTGACACAATATTAAAATTAACTCCCAAGTACTAATGTTGACTGTTCATTTAATTTTTAGTGAAATAGTATAACAGAGTTTTGAGTGTTAATCATGGTTCTTTTAAACTGATCTGTCAAAGAGCTTGTATAGGTAATTATCACGGCTCTCGGCTTGTGATTACTCTATGAAAGAGGATGGTCGAAATATGAACATATTTGAACCATTTCTGATTGGAGGTCCTGGCGTCTTAGTTTTCAAAAAATGAAAGTATGTTTATGTTAACTTTCACAACATTGTGAACAGTTATATTTGGCCCTATATTTCAAAGACCACCCTTTCTGCAAGTAATGGTTAAATTTGAAGTTGACCTAAAAACAGATTAGCATTTAAATCAATTTTAAGAAGTAGGTATATCCAATTTATAGTGTCTTTTTTTAAAATTTCATGAGTTATTGACAATGTTACTCGTTAATCTGCTGTTTATCCAGCGATTTCTGATAGTGCCATTGTGTGGGCTCCAACCATCACAGCATGACAAAGGGTTAATTACTGGACTCGGTGCCTTCTCTTCAGAGCACTTCAGCACAAACTAAGTGTAGACTATCCAGCTGGGTGATGTAAGACAGACTGAATAATGATGCTCCAATGCTTGGCTGATTGCCATTGTGACTATGCATCATTTCTGCTCTGTTGTTCGCCAAATGTAAGAAAAATTTAGGATCAGTGAAACAGGTTGTCAGCAGTTGGGATCTTTCTGTATGATTTGTCAGTCATTGTAGAGATAAATATACATATGACCTGAAGATAGATTACAACTGAACTATTTTTTTAGGTTAGATTAATTTAAGTGTTTTTTCACCAGTAACTTGATATGAAACATGACTGATAGAGTACCTAGGTCCTGTTTCACTGGGGTGAATAAGTAAATGTTGCGTAAATATGCTTCAACAATTTCGCAACTATTCACAGCTAGAAAATCAAATATTTTCCTAGGGAAATGAAGATACAATAAAAATGATGACAAAGATCCTGTGTACTGAAATTCAAATAAAGGATGTGGAGTTTTAGAAGTGGTCGCTTGTCCTTGGCTGGTTGGTTTTTTTTTGTAGTTTTTGTATAATTTTTCATGTTGACAAGTAACATTGTTACAGTCAAGGCAATGTGTCAAGACTTATGTTAACATGTATACGAGTTATAAAATCTGATCATAAATATAGTTACTTGTATGTTGTCATAGATTTGTTAATTTTAACTAATTCTGATTTTTATATGAATACAGGTTAATGATAAGGCACAATACTTCCTTACTCACACTGACCCCTGAGTTGCAGAATTACTGGTACTTCCTTGTCAGTGTGTGGTGGACTTATCAAAACGTGGTTATAGGCAGATATTTGGTCCCTAATCTCCAGTTAGTGTCAGATCATATCAGTATATTGAACTCTGCAAATTTCCCAATTCACTGATCTTCAGCAACCCATGCTTGTTGTAAGAGGCGACTAACAGGATCGGGTGGTCAGGCTCGCGGACTTGGTTGACACATGTCATCGTATCCCAATTGTGTATATTAATGCTCATGCTGTTGATCAGTGGATTACCACCACCATATAGCTGGAATATTACTGAATCAGTGCACCATATAGCTGGAATATTACTGAGTGTGGCGTTAACCAACCAACCAACCAATCTTAATTCATGTTATACAGTCAAAAACTATTGTGGTAGCTTTGTCCAGTTGACTTATTTTATCCCCAATTTTCTAGGACAGGCATTTTTTGTTTAATCAAGGATAAATCCCTGTATTCCATGTCAAATACAGCAGATACAATAGAAGCAAATGATGAGTCTTTAAAGAGGAATATAGATGTTGGATCGTAACATTTTAAAGTAATCACAACAAAAAGAATTTTGCACAACTTAAGTCACATTATGAAATGGCTAGAAGTAGTCCTAATCACTGTGTATTCTTGAAAAGAAGACCTTCAGTCCTACCAAAGAAAACTTTCCCACTGTGCAGAAAACGCAGAAAAGCTCACATTAATCGTGGAAATAGCAACATAAACATAATACCTCACTACTGAAACAGTAAAACGACAACTTTAAATCGCTAACACTGCATCATAAAACAAGGAGTTTAGTTTACTTTCCATTCTGTGCATGAAACGATTGACAGCAATTATTTTGACATATTTAATACTTTTTCTACATGAGGCTATAATTCACGGTTGATTCGAAATTGGAAAGAAGCCCGGATCGTAATGCGCATGCAGATAAAGGTCAACGCTCGCTGATATAAAAATGTTGCAGTTTCATATTTTTCGCTGTCGTTTTTACTGTTTCAGTAGCGAAAAGCTAATGTGTTAATGTTGCTATTTCCACGATTAATGTGGGCTTTTCTGGGCGCTTTTCTGCACAATGGGAAAGTTTTCTTAGGTAGGCCTGACCTTGTCATGAAGGTTACATTCATAGGGGATATGTTATGCAGTAAATCCAGTATAAGTATGTACATGGATAACCGCTCATAATTGTTTCTTCAAATTTTTACTGGAATATGGACATTTGCAATCAAGAGTTAATCAATTAAATCGGTCCACTCCTAATTGTGTATGATTTGTGTTCCAGCTGTATCAGCAGCAGACGACACTGAAGGGGAGGAGAAGGTTAGTGAAGACTTAGGCAAGTCTAGAGACGGGTCCCGGACTGACGATGAGGCCGTTCAAAGGTGATTATCATGATTGTATATCTCTGACTTACAAGTATCAGATGCAAACTTTCACAACCTGTAGATTCAACACATTACATGGGTGGTGGGGCAGCCTCGTGGTTAAAGCATTCACTCATTATGCTGAAGGCCCAGGTTCGATTCCCCACATGAGTGCAATGTGTGAAGCCCATTTCAGGTGTCCCCCCGCCATGATATTGCCTGAATAGTGCTAAAAGCAGCATAAAATCAAACTCACTCAATCACTCAACACATTACAAGCCCCAAAGAATCCGAGGCAGTAAATCCACAGAAACAGTGATGAGTGGAAAGTGGATTGGATAGTCTGTGCCACCTAGCTGGTTGAGGGTGACTCTGGAATGTTGATCAATCACTATTTTGCCTGGAGCAGACGGTTCATATATCATGTTGACAAGATTTTCCATCATATGGCTGGAATGTTGTTCATTAAAATGTTATCACGGTATTATCATTCATATTATTATCCATATGGTGAAACATAACCAGTGTCATATATATCATATGTGCACATATCACTTTTGCCTAGCAACCATTGTTTCTGTATTTCGTTGTCTGTCACGTCATTAAACTTGAACGTGACGTCAATGAACAGGGCAGTCACACTTGCTTACCGTGTTTTACTGCACAAATGTACATGAATAAAATGGATAATAAAGAAATTATTACACTCACAAGTGTAATAATCTCTCTTTATGTTGGTGCATTGATCGCATTTTTATTAATTATCATTACAGTCTGTAAATAACAAAACCTGAACAGGAAAACAGGTGGTTGATACCATGAACACAGGTTCTTGTCATCATTGTATGAATATGTACTCAATAAGCCTGGTCAGACATTGTGGCCAACCAATCCACTGTGGTCAGCTCTGACAACTCGCCTACAGCGAGAAAAGGGTGGTAGTGGTTAAAGCATTTGCTCGTCACATCGAAGGCCAGGATTAGATTTCCCCACACGGGTACAATGTGTGAAGCCCTTTTCTGGTGTCCCCCCCGTGATATTGCTGGACTATTGCTAAACGTGCTGTAGAACCATTCTCACTCACTCACTCACTCAGTTACACCTACAGTCCACTATGGTCAGCTCTGACAACTCGCTGTATGGCGAGACTATTGCCACGTGTGGCGTTAAGCAACAATCCTTTCTGACAACAGGTACTGGGAACCTATTCTAAATTGGAATTCCCACAGAACAAACTAACAAATTGGTGTACAGTGACTTGCCAATCTAAACACAAGGAAATGATTAAGGGCTGTCTGGTCTGGTTCATCTACTGTCCAAACCTGTCTCGCTGATTATTGGGACCAGTGGTTTCAAAACACATGGATCGGTGCACGGTGAAGTTACGTTCCTGAACCTGATCTCTCACTTCACTTGATGACAAGAACCAGACATATTACAGTGTCCATTCTGGAAACTTTGCTATCTCAGCGGAAGCAGGGCTTTAAGTTTGTTTGTTGCCATGGAAACATTCTTTTACGAATATCCTAAGTTCTAAAATGAGAGCTTGAGGGAATGTTATTGATGTTGTGGTGAGCATTATTCTAAGTAGGTCATTGCAACGTGAAAATGATTTGAGACTGGACCTGACAAACTAATAGTATGACTGTTGAGTCATGCCATTGGATCATGGTAGTATATGGCTACCAAAGTCTCACAATGGAGCAATTTGGACACAGCTTCGTGTTTCAAACCAATTCACAATTCCCAGAATCTCACCAGAAAAAAGTGCTATGGTTAAAAAGAAAACGACAAATTATCACCATGTCCTTTGGAATTTTGTCTCTAAAAGTTTGAGACTTCTAACCTGAGCATAGCTCTCAGTATCATTGTCACCGGGTTCGATTTCCCACATGGGCACAGTGTGTGAAGAGCACTTCTTATGTCCGCCATGATATTGCTGGAATATTGCTAATAAAAGCGGAGTAAAACTCACTCATTCACTCACGATACTTACAGCTAAATGTGATGTACAGCATGGTCAATCAGACTGCAAGACTAACTGTTCATTTTTACATCCACAATGTCTTTATTTTAGTTTTCAAGTTTAGTAATGTTGTCCTTTCAAAGTATACTGAAATTCCCAAACAGGTTACTAACTGGAACAGGTGGTCAGTCTTGATGACTTTGTGGATGGCATGTCATCGTATTCCACTTCCATGGATCAGTGTTCATGATATCCATCACTGGATTGTCTGGTCTTGACTCAGTTATTCAGATCGCCGCCTCATAGCTGAAATAATGCTGATGGCAGTATTGAACCCTGAAAGAAACATAGAAAAAGAATAAATAATAATAAGGAATAAAATAAATAAATAAATAAAAGTAAATTAAATACGTAATGGTTATGAAAAGTGATATTTGAGTGAAGTATTATCATTATCAAGGTTAATGAGTCATTCTTCTAGAAATAATGTTTTCATTTTTTGGGTGTTGTAATTTCCAGCAGAGCAGTTAAGTTTCACCCTACAGCTTTGGTTGATGTTTTTGGCAGTGTACCATTAACATGTGTTTATGATCAACTCTGGCGATTGGCTACTTTGATGTTTCATGGCTACTAGCTACACGTGTTTGCCTGGGCCGTCAGGGTATTAGCATCATGGCAGGTTCTGAAGCTCACCTGTAATTAACCTCTTATGTCTGGAGCATGTCAGAACATCCGATCTGCGCTATGATAATGATATTTACATTTGTCTTGTTTTTGAACCGTAACAGCAGGATATATACCTTCGTTTGTTTGAAAGCATGCATGTTGGAATGCATACACCGAATTATGAATCACAAGCAGTTAATAGATGATGAAATGGTTGGATGTGAAATATTGTTTCGATTTGTTTATGATGGTTATCATAAAGGGAGGAAGGGGTCATAGCGTAGTAGTTGAAGTGTTCGCCTGTCATGCCAAAGACTCGGGTTCGATTCCACACATGGGTACAATGTGGGAAGCCCATTTCTGGTACCCCCGCAATAATATTGCTAGAATATTGCGGTGTAAAACCATATTTACTTACTGACTTTTATCATAGAATTAAGTGAACAGGGATGGCAATTTTCCAGCGGATTTTATTTCAAATTGTTCAATTGTGAATCGTCTAAATCCATTGAGAAACCCCCATTCGATGACACAATAATAAGTTTTTCGCTGAAAATAGATTTTCCTGTTGCCATCCCTGAGTGAATCGAACTTACCATTTCCACATCCAGATGATTGTTTTTAGCAACCCCTGTTGTCAGAGGCAACTAATGGGATTTGGTGGTCAGACTCGACTGATGCATGTCATTGTGTCAAAACTGTCTTGGATGTTCATGTAGGCAATCACTTGATTGCTGGTATGGTTACTTACCATGAGTTAAACATCAAACAAACCTAACAGTTTGCCATGGGTAAGATATTAGATTGACCTAGTTGTTAGAAAGAAGGTTGTTTTGGATTACTTTGGTACCAAATAAAGCTTAGAGCCAGTATATCTGTAACATAGCTTGACAGTATTGCAGCTTGCAACTTTTGGAAATACCACTGTAGTCATTGCCAATATTGGATGTTCCTGACATTTGAGGGATTTCCCCCAAATAGTGGCGACTTTGGTCCAGGGAAGCTGTGAAGGCAGGCATGCCAGATATCAATATAGATGTTATTTTTAAGTTTACGAGTGCTGTTGGTGTCGATGTGCATACAACGATGCAGGAGTTTTTGGCAGATGCGCAGAGTTGGATATGTGAATTTCTTGCTGCATAGTCAGCACTTAACGTGCTTAACACATGTAATATTGATCTTGGTAGGGAGACTTGGCTGACTGTTATTTGCAAATGGAGCCTGTAAGAAACAGGAATTGAAAGCTTTCAATAAATTATCCTTCATGTTTTTAGCAGTCTTGAAATAGGTCACATCTTGCAGATGGAAATATGTATAATCGTTTTCACATAGCTCTGAAAATATTTACAATTTCTATGGAACCTTTCTTGTTGAGAGAGAGGTAACAGGATCAGTGCTCTTATCAGTCATGCTGTGATGTTTGTAGTATTTGTTCTGACTTATGAATAGTTTTTTAAATGTTAGGCGAATATGAAACAAATGTTTTGTGTAATCTTGGTCATGCTATTGGTAATAGATTACGCTTTTTAGATATGGTATTTTCAAACATGAAGAATAATGCCAGTAGCGTGATGTACTGATGTAGTTTTTAACACATCCTGTTTGTTTTACCAAAGAGGGTTAAGTTGCATTCTGCTGCTTGTTTCTTTGTCACAGATCAACATGTCCAAATCAAGCCAATAATCAAATGGACACACCTAGAACTTAAGTACTGAATTATTCTCTGTTTGTTTTCCCAAACATTATGACGTTTCTTTGTCACAGATAACTAAGATCAAATGGCTAGAACTTGATGTCCTGTTTCTGGATCCCTACACCTGTGTGTCTGGTAGCTCATTGATCTATTACCGTGGAAGATGAAATGACTACCCCCTCCCGACCTTGACTGTGCACCCTAGGGTGTCCGCTCATCTGGAGTTGGGCCCAGAATGGTTACCTAGAGATGTAATAACCCTTAAACCAGTTACAATTATCAAACATTGCTCCCCGGCTTGTAATCACGAGACAGTGGCTAATATGTTTGACCATCCTTGATGAGGAACCAGTTAAGGGTAATGGCCGCTTGATGTCTGCCACCTGATGTGGAGGGATTGCAATGGCTGCTGCCAGTGGAAGCTGGGAAAATGGTTCTGTTTTGGCTTCTGGGCAGTGGGATATTGAGAGGTTTTCCCGGTGTTGGTTTGTGTCAAAGGTCCAAGTTCAGGTCCATATTTTGATTAAGTAGGATTCCCAGTCTTGGTATCCATGTGATATGACTGGAATAATTACAAATAAAAAGGAAAATAGTTCTGTTTAAACTTCTGAGACATTCAGAGGTTTTCGTGCATTGACTTGCGTCAAAGGTCCAAGTTCAGGTCCATATTGGTATTACATGGGTTTCCAAGGTTTGGTGTCATTGTGATATGATATGAATATTTACAAATAAAACTCACTAACCCATGAATAAACAGGGTTTATTTTTGTCTGAAATATTTCTGTGTATCTTCATCTTCAACATATTCATGGTTAATTTTGTAAAATCTGTTTTCCTAATAATGTTTCTATTATAATTTATTCATACTTCTACTTAATTTACGAATTTATGCCTAAAATACCAGTCATATCCATAAGCATGATTACATACTCAAACCAGCGGATATAGTGTCTGCCCAGAGATCAAAAGTCCTGTTGTTCGATGTCCAATTGCATGATACACGAGCATGTGTTAAAAGGTGGTACTTCTTGTTGCCCTGCCTGTTTGACACTAAGGGGATACAACAAGGAAAGTTTGACATGGTTAGAAAATGCTCATTCTTCTATTAATGTCAAACAGCATCATGGTTTCTTTATGTAGGCTAGTACTGAAAAACCAACCAAGGTCTGGATTAATACTAGACCTGAGACCATGAAAAGCACTAGAGGTGTGACGATACAGAAATTTCAAGATACAATACATATCGCAATATCTTGGAACGATTCGATTCAATGCATATCATGATATGCTTTCTTTAGTTATTTTCTTTAAAAAATCATATTTTAATAGCAAGATAAAGTATCACGATCATCGATACTACGATATATCGTCACAGCTCTAAAAAGCACTCTGTACTTGCACACACACCACACACATACCCCATGCCAGGCTATGCCATGCCATGTTGAACCCCATCAGACCTCAGTTGCATGCTGGAAGTCTTGGGTCATTGACCCTGAAAAGAAAGTAACAATGATGCTCCTTGTCTGAACAATGGGAATTTCTAGTATCTACAACACCTTTTTCTCAAGTACTGGCTGACTCAAGTTCCCTGTACTTTCAGGAATTCTGTTTAGCAGATTCAAATTCAGTGTGAATTAAAGTGAAATAATGCATTCAATTTTCCGGGATATTTTTTAGCTAAAATCAAGGGATCCATGTTGTGCCAGAATGTTGAAAATTAGTATGTTTGGAGGATGTGAAAGGGGTGGGGATGTAGGGTAGGGATGAGGGGGTGGCTTTTTGGGGGGTTGATGCAAAAGCAACATCAGCAAATGTCAAGGACTAAAAGACTTCCTCACTGTTGAACACTGTAATAATAACTTTAGCGCTAGTAGGCTACCAAGGTTCTATATTAACTCCAAACTTTAACATGTGACCTCGGTACTTAATAACACCTGGTATATATTGCACAATACTGCAGATACTACAGCAGAAGCAGCTGGGTAGTACCTCAGTAGAGAGTGTATACACTGCGTATCACCGTGCGGCATGCAACACGATATCTGCCCAAGTTTGGCCACTCACACAGTGAGTGCCGGCTGTACACTCTTCTTGTTCTTCCAACAGTGCTAGTGCTCTGACTAGAGGTTCCCTCCGCCAAAAATACACTGCTACCTGGCTTGTGTAAATTACCACAGTAGAATGCTGGCCTGAGCAAGAACGCTGAGTATTGTTCTTGTGTGTTAAGGTCACATGTGCCGAGGAGAAATAAGACAACAGTCTCTTTATTGTGTTTGTCATTTTGGAACGGCACCACAAGACGAACAAATTAACCTGGTGATTAAGTCATTTTTTGTTGTGCAAGTTTGGAGTTGCAAGGTTTCACACGATATGTGTGTCAACTATGCACAAATGCATAGAATGGTTGGAGAAGAAATATCACGTCCCAAGGGAATGAAATTAAACTTCATTGTTCAAAAACATTGTAGTTCATGTAATAAACATGATATCACATTATAAAGTACAGTACACTGTTCCATGACTTTACAGTCTTTAGTCACTAGTCTGGAGCCCGTGTCTAGTAAAATTCTGTTTGGTCAAGTAAGATCTGCAGACAATAACCAATGTGATAATACTAGGATGGACTTAGATCACTCACTTCTGCTTAGAGAAAATATATGGTTACTGAACTGGTCTTGTCTCTTGAGAACTGAAGGCTGGATTTCAGTTACCTTTGAAATGTCAAGGCCATAGATAAAATTGATCACTTTTTCAGTGTAGGAAACTCATTTTCCTTACAGTTTGGTTCAAGGATAAAGATATGGTTTGAAGAGTAACTGAAATGAAAGAAAATTTTCATCACTTAACATGTGGTATTTCTAATCTTTCGAATATGTTTAAGTACTTCCATAGGTTTATATGTGTACCTCTCTGAACAGTTATCTTCATTGACATGAGAAAAGCAATGGCCAGTGTCAAGAGAATTTAATGTCATTCTGGCAACATTTGCATGCTCACAGAATTCTAATAACATAATGCATTTGTGTGGAATATAATACCATTATCGACAATGAAAATGTTTGTGTAGGATATAGTATTTTGGATACTGATATTGGTGTTGTGTAATGCCCGTTAAAGGTTGTGTGGAATATATAGTACCATTCCTGACACTAGTAATAGTTGTGTGGAATGATAATGGTGTTGTGTAATGCCCGTTAAAGGTTGTGGGGAATATATAGTACCATTCCTGACACTAGTAATAGTTGTGTGGAATATAGTACCATTATCGACAATGAAAATGTTTGTGTAGAATATAATAGTATTTTGGATACTGATATTGGTGTTGTGTAATGCCCGTTAAAGGTTGTGTGGAATATATAGTACCATTCCTGACACTAGTAATAGTTGTGTGGAATATAGTACCAGTTCCAACGGTGATAATGGTTATATGGCCTGTAGTGTTTCTGGTATTACCTGGACCGTGTCACAGCATGGCATATACATTGGTGCAGAGATCTCAGAGTTAGAACATTTGTGGTTATGTATTCCACCTGAAGACAATAAACGCACAGGTCTTAGGACAATGAGAGATTTCCTTGCAGCTTTATATCTTGAAGCCAGTACTGGAATACATGAGGCCTGTTATCCCATGGCTAGTGATATTATAGTTCAACTAGTGATTATCGCTCGTCACACTGAAGGTTCAATTACCCACATGGGTACAATGTGTGAAGCCCATTTCTGGTGTCCCCTGCTGTGATATTGCTGGAATATTGCTAAAAGCGGCGTAAAACTAAACTCACTCACTCATTCAATGATTCATGATTATCTTGTAGGAGAATAGCATTGATCTACCTTTCTTTCAGATGTGATGTGCTCTTGACAGTTCATTTACATGCAATTAAGAAGCAACCAGACAGTTATATATTTTGAGGGGACTCAGTATCCAGATATTTCTCAACATAATGCTGTGCTAGTGGGTTCAACAAAGTTTAAATTGTCTAAGGCCTGCATCAGCTTGTATAAAGTGGTGTCAAATCCATCTTTCTAATAACAGGATTGGGTAGTCAGACTCGCTGACTAGGTTGACACGCGTCATTGTATCCCAGTTGTGTAGATCGATGCTCATGCTATTGATCACTGGATTGTCTGGTCCAGATTCGATTATTTACAGACTGCCACCCTATAGCTGAAAATTAGCTGAGTGCAGCTTTAACCCATTCAACACCGCAGGCCGAATAATCGGCCACAACTTTATGAGTCCCCAGACACCGGAGGCCGATTAATCGGCCAGGCAGTAGTCACGTCAAAATGAGACATAATTTTAGGAACCTACCTGACTTTTGATTCATATATCAAATCTATCACATTTCACAATGTCTGAAAACACTTATTAAATTTCAATTTATCATATATTATCAGCAGAATTAAAATTATAAACTATTTTTCACAATATAATTGAAAACAACGATTCTCGGACACATGCTTCGAGGAGCGGGTCCACAATAACATTGTCAAAGAGCAAAGTAACGATGTTTCGAGGAAATTATTAAATAAATAGAATAAACTAATGAATAAAATCAACAACAGCATTCATAAAAGTTGTCAAACTTACATATAAAATTACTTTTTCCATCTTTTTGTGCGATCATGTAATGCAAGTCAAGTCACTGACAAGTGACATCTCGGCTCTCGCCGCCTCAATCTTCAAGCTCGGACACGATGTTTAATGCGAAAATATATGCATGAAGCATTTTTGTCACAGGTCATAACCTAGCACGATACGTCCAATAAGTTCCATAATTTACGTATAGGTAGCGATTTCTTGCTTAATATGTTCAGAATAGTATTATTTTACCCAAAACTTTTGTCTAAATCTAAAAGTTTTCGTTTACGAGGACGGTATCCATTGCCGTAATATGATTGGCTGCCTTAGGTCCGTGTGTCTGATTTTGACCAATCACAACCCTTATAGCAGACTGTGGCGAAAAGCGTCATTAGAAACCAATCTTTATCCAATAAAATCGCTTCTTACAATTGTGAAAATACTCTTGGCAAGGGTACAGTGATATTGTTGATGTTCAGAGCTTTCGAACGATGCCCGACATCAAACGATTTGCAGCCTCCCATGTTATTCATAAGAAGCTTCAAACGGAGGTATTTTCAGTTGTTATGTCATTTTACCGAGCCGGAAAGCCACAGATATCGGGAAAAAGGCTACCATACATATTATTTAAGAAATCTTTTATAATAATTTTCTGATTACGTAAAAATGAAAATATAAAAGAAAAAGGCACGGGCAATGTTATGACATGTCACAAATGGAAAAAATTGCCATAGTTTTTGCTTCTTTTCGTGGTTTATCTGGACATTATAAATGTAAGCTTGCATTTTCATTCAAATATAATTTTATTTAAGTTGTAGTTGTATTATTTGAATAATATTATAAAAATAAACTTCATATTTATCAACAGTAGGATTAGATCTTTTAAATGGTGTATGGGATGTAGTAGCAATAACGTTTTACAAGCTTATAATTTCCTTCACAAATATAGGCTTCATCTATGACCTCAGAGTCTCTGGGAACTCGGTGTCATGGCAGTAAATGCCTCTGGTTGACTGGTGTTGAAAGAGTTAAACAACAAATTTGTTCTTCACCATCTTTGTCACTTTGTGGTAAGTTGTGGCCTGTCAAGCAGAAAATTGTTTTATTCCACATGAGGATATGCTTTTTCAGTCGCTTGTTGTCGTCCTGTATACTATCTTCTAAAAAAAGATGTGAAACCCTACTGACTACAATAGAGTATTGAACTGGAAATATATGTAAATCATTTGGTATCCATGGTGACTGACTGGTTGCTGTAGTTACTGGTTACTATTGAGTATTTATTTGACGCGAGGGATTATACTCAGCGGTGTATACTTATGGGATGTGTGAGTTAATTGGTAGTGAATTAATTTACCGAACATTTTCCACCAGGACGATGCTTCATAGATATATTTTGCTGGATCAGTTGACATAACTGTCTAGAATATGGTGTATCTGACTTTGCAAAAATGTTACTAAGGTGCTGTGGGATTCGAAAGGAACATGTAATCCATGGGATACCAATTAGCCCTTGTCTTGGTAATCGGAGCATGCTTTACAGATCATTAGGTATTACAGCTAATTGCAGACATGGAAGAATTTCTAATTTGTGACATTTTCAGTATTAGGACTCCTAAGACTTTGGTTGGACAACAATCAGTGGATGTCTTTTTTATGAATTTAAAATAAGTACAAGGCAGGAGGAATTTTATTGACTTGTTCATTATGTATTTGTGAAAGAACTGTCAACTAACACAATTCGTATCTTGACTTGAGAGGCATTCTGGATGAAAATCTGTAATCTTGTGTATCTTTTCATGTGTGAGCACAAAAAAGGTAGTTGTCTGCAATTGACATTTCTGGCAGTCAGAACCACATAACAGTTTTGTGTTTAACAGTAGACCTGAAGCTCCACACCTGGGGATCACCGATAGTCCTACATATGATGTAGATGTTTTGGATGATCCACCACAATGACCTGCATGATTCAAAGTTTTCGCCACTTTCAATTACTTAGAGAATCCCACCAGCCTGAGACAGGATATGCCTAATAATGTTACTTACAAAGCTTTATCTTATCAAACTCTGAGTTAAAATGGTTTTCCCAGCTGAACTCCAAAAGTATCGACTGCTTAACGCTCAGAATAGCTACGACTCTGCCAGATGCTTGCAATGCTGGTGTTACCATTGTACGTAATTCTCAACATTACACGACTGTCTGTTGGCGCTAAGGTCATTCAGGAGAAATACATGTGTTTATATTGGTCTGCTAACAAAATAAACCATCATGCTGTTGTATGGCCATTTTCATTGCTCTGGACATCTTTCTTATGTTCACCAAGGGGCATGGGGCCTTGGGGTGACTCTCGGCAGCAAAACTGATATCCACTGCAGTTCAACTCAAAAATAACTACCGCGGAAGAGTAAATAGCTACAAATGTTAAGGGGATGTTTATTACCTGCTTGAAAAGTTTATTTGTAGTAGCAATGGAGAGTTTTGATATACATCAGTATGTAGACGGGTGTTAGTACAGAGTAAGGCTGAGTGTGTTCTTGTACAGGAGAGCTACTGGTGGTTAGAACTGGTGTTGGTTACTAAGTGATTGATGTGTCTGTGGAGCTATAGGTTACACAGAAACAACTGGTGGAGGGTAAGCGAGTTTGTCAGACAGGAAAACTGACACTATGACTGTCTTGTTCATCAAACTGGGGGCAGTTTCTTTCCCATGATTTGTAAGCAAGGACTATCCTAAAAACATTTGGTCTTAATGAGGCATGATTTGTGGGTGTAAAAATTTATATGTTGAGTTGTCCCCCCTACTGATGCAAGGATCTGCAGGTTGTTAGTTTGGAATCTAACTGCATTGCCATGACTATTATCCTTCATCTGTTTGTAACTATTACCAAAATGTCAATGTCTATGAGTTATCACTTGTGGCTTTCCTCGTCAATTAAGTTATGCCTTCATAATATACCTGAAATAACTTTCAAAGTGGAAATAAATCTAATAACTCAGGCAATACCTCTTCCATGAATATTTTTGCACTGTTTATTTGTTTTCTGCTGAAACATTCCTGGTATCTTAAACACATATTTCATCTTCCACCTTGTACTTCCCGCATGCAATGTGAGGTCCCATGGCACAGTTTGTGTGTCTGTCCATTGGAATTGATCCTTGGCAACCCGTGGCATAAAGATGGAATTGTTGCTCATGATATCACTCTCTGGTTAGACCTATCCTTTCCAAATAGTGGACAGGTCGTTCCACAACAAGATGCTGCTGATCACTGGATTGTCTGGTTCAGACTCGATTATCTACAGACCACTGCCATATAGCTGGAATATTGCCGAGTGCGGTGTAAAACTAAACTCACTCACTCACTCCACAAGAATAAGGAATAACATGACATTAAATCAAAAACATCCATACATGTCAAGCTTTAGAGTTTCAGATGTTGAAGTTAACAATCTGACCGGCCATGCTAACCTGTGTTTGTTTCTCTTCAGGGAGGAGGAAGCCATTAAGATAGACGGACTAAATGTTGCTCAAATGAAAGAGCTGCGCGAGCAGTCGGAGAAGTTTGAATTCCAAGCGGAGGTTGATCGTATGATGAAACTCATCATCAACTCCCTCTACAAAAACAAAGAAGTAAGTTGGTTTTTTGTACTTAGGATCATGGTTTTCTCTTTGACACAGATTTGGGAGTCGGGTGTTATGAAACGTGTTGCTCATGGTGCTCTTTAAGATAATTCTCAGTGCATCCCTCAGACAGACATGTCAGTCCTCGTGAGGGCCACTGTAGACATGGGGATTGGGTGCCCACAATGGCAGCTATGTAAAGGATGCTGGCAACTGACCCTGATCTTGTGCATTGCACTGCAGTGATACTGCTTAAAGATTAAAGTGGTGTAAATCAAAAATACTTCTCATGGACAAATACCCTTGATACCACTGGTCAAGGGGTCACACACCCACATTGGCCCTCAGCTGTTGGGAAACCCTTGTCACTGGGTTTGATTCTGGTTCTACAAAACATTGAAAGGTGATAAACTGCTATGGTCGGCTATTACTAAAATGGGTATGGTCGGCTATTACTAAAATGCTATGAAATGTGAAACTGCTATGGTTGGCTATTACTAAAATGTGAAACTGCTATGGTGCTATTACTAAAATGTGAAACTGCTATGGTCGGCTATTACTAAAATGAGGGGTGGTGGGGTAGCCTGGTGGTTAAAACTTTACTCGTCACACCATAAACTCAGGTTCGATTCCCCCATCATGGGTACACTGTGATATTGCTGGAATATTACTAAAAGTGACAAAACCTCACCCATGCACTGTTACCAAGATGATGTAAAATTAAAACCCAATATCTCTTTCATCCTCCTTGCTTTAGCTACTGTTCCAACATAAACCTGGCACCATGAAATACTATTGATGACAGTGTTGAAACCAGGCATCAGTTATAGGACAATAAAATACTGCTTTCTGTGGTTGTAAAAGCTTGACACTGTTTGCAAGAACAATACAGAGTCATAAAAAAATAGCCTCACATTTAGAATATTTCAGACTGTCCATGATCACTGAACACATATCTGTCCAAACAATCACACAAATTGACGTCTGCTTGCATTAATTAACTCCAATTGCCGATAATTAGGCATGAAAGAAGAGCACACCCGCATAGAAATTCTTTCTGCCTGATGTACCTCTACAAATTTTCCAGGAAATGATTTTCTTGACAACCAGATTTACTGCCAAACATTACTGAACTTGTGACGGATAACTCACTGAGATGATTCTGAAAAAACATAATTGTTGGAAGCAGAAGCATCTTGTCTTAAGGCAAAGGTTAAAATCTTTACCCAGTATTTGTCTTTGAGGTCAGTTCTTGATTGCCCAGTCAAGAGCAATGCTGCTTGCAGATGCTTCGTCCTGACTTCTGACACTGTTTTGGTAATGACGTCTGCTGCAGCACACATTCCGATGATGGAATTCCTAATTACTGAATGCTACTGTTTTGACTTGCTATAATTTGCTTCAATTCTTGAATGAGATCAAGTATATACAGATATCAGAATGTAGATGTTCGCGTCTGTTTCACTACCTACTAGGCTCTGTTTTGGAATGCCAGACATTTTGTAAGAAAGTTGTATTATTAGCTAGAGTCAAGGAGAGTATATGCAAGCATTACATTTGATACTTTTGCTGAATTTTTTCACAAACAGTATTGCAGCAAAACCATGGTAACTGCTAAGTCAGTTGTCTAATGCATTATCTGTTGGCTAAGATACTAAACAAATAAAGTTGGGATCATGAATATTTTAGGGGATATTTTTGTTGTAAGACTTTTGCTACAATGTTAGAAAAATATCCATTCATATTTTCATGATACCCAATCTTTTATTCATTGCTCCTTTCTACTAAACTGCTGACTTAGCATTATATTATTTAACAGATTCAGGAAATGGTTTGGGATTCCACTCTTTATGTACAACATAACGCAGGTTTTATTTCTACGAAATATACTTGCCCTGACCATTTTATCAGTCTCTTATGAAACATTTTGTGTGGCAAAGTAAGTTTCATATTTTCATCATGCACATTCCTCGAGGACGTTGATAAGCAGACAGGAACACCTGTCAGATTAATGTATGGAGGTGCATGCATGGTTGGAACGTGCTTCTCATTCTGATAAACACTGGAGTTGATCACGTAAACTTTGATAAACACTTTGCACTTAATCAATACCGTTTATTGTTTTGTTTATTGTATCATGTGTTTATTAAATACATTTAAAATATAAGCAGAGGTACTTATAAACTTGCTCTAAAATCGAGGGCTCATAAACATTCTTCAGTCATTTACGCATAATTTACAGTAACCATGGTAACAATTATAATTGTATTTTTATGAGGTGATTTAGGTTGCTTGGGATACAGCAATTTTGTGGGTGAGGCAAATCCTTGGTGTTTATACATGCAGTCTAAATGTGTTTTGCTTTCAAATTATTATATCATCAAAACGGTAAATTGTACCTCTAAAGGAAATATTAGGTATTTGGACATCATTACATTCTAAACACAGTTAACTACACAAACAGCAATATTTCTTAGTTTTTTCAAGGTTTATTTGAGAAAAAGGCTGAGAAAAGAAATGGTTAAGACCATGAACAGTACCTAGGAGATAAATTTGAATCTTGTCCAGTCCTGACATGTCATCGTATCCCAATTGCATAGATCGATGCTCATGCTGTTGATCACTGGGTTGGTTAGACCATACTTGATTATTTGCAGACTGCCGCCATGTGGCTGTAATATTGCTGAGTGAGGCGTTAAACAATAGAGGTGTGACGATACGGAAATGTCACGATACAATACGTATCGCGATATCTTGGAATGATACAATTCGATTCGATGTATATCACGATATGCTATCTTTAAAAAAGTATATTTTGATAGCAAGTAACAGTGTAAATTTTTACAAAACCGTCAATTTCTAGTGAACATTTAACAATTTGTCAACGATTCATATCACGATACGAACAATAGTATCGATATATTTATCGTCAGATACAGTATCACGATTATCGATACTACGATATATCGTCACAGCTCTATTAAACAATAAAAACCTGTCCTGACTCACTGCTGACTAAGTATTTCATGCTATAAATGTGTAAGTGGCAACTAGTCAGCGTGACTACACGCTTTACGGTTTCTTAACACTATGCCTGTGTTTTCAGATTTTCTTGAGAGAGTTGATCTCCAACGCCTCTGATGCCCTGGACAAGATACGGTTCCTGGCACTCACAGACACCAGCGCACTATCAGCCACAGATGAACTGTCGATAAAGATAAAAGTAAGTACTAAAGAAGATTCATGTTGAGTATAGACAACATTCTGAGTGTGGAGGTAGGGTAGTCGAGTGGTTAAAGCGTTCTGTCGTCACGCCAAACACCCATTTCTGGTGTCTCCCGCTATGATATTGCTGAAATATTGTTAAAAGCAGCGTAAAAGTGTGGGAACATTTTGACACCTGTCATGACTACTGATTTATTTCAGGTGAATTTGTTTATGGACACTTGGGGTGGTGGGGTAGCCTTGTGGATAAAACGATCGTTCGTCACACTGGGTCACACCGGGTTCTATTCCCACATGGGCACAGTGTGTGAAGCCTATTTCCGGTGTCCCACGCTGTGATATTGCTGGAATATTGCTAAAAGCGACATAAAACCATACTCACTCACTCACTTATGGACACCTACGATATGTCAATTAATAAAAAAAAATTCTTAAATGTTCAAATACAAATCTACAACTTTAAGTGAATGTTATACATAGTTTTTTTTGTGTTGTCCATAAGAAATCTTCCACATTAGATAAGACATTGTTATTTTAGTCCTGAATAAACTATTATTTTGATTAATCTCATTAAAACCCAATTAGTTTGAGGCATCTGGCAACAGGATATGAATATCTGATCGACAGCCAACCTGGCAAGTTGAGAAACTGACACGTCTGCCTTCAGTCGAGGGTGTAAGCAGAACTGCAGATGCCTGTCCATACTTTCAGTGAACTCCTTTTATTCTGAAACAGTCTATTTCCTCACTCTTTTCTTGTAATATGTATCTCATAATCATGGGAACCTGCTTCTTCAGCTGGAAATATTCATTTTAAGATGCTATTTGATGCCCAGAGTTGCAAGGCATGTGTTTGAGAGATAGGATAGCCTGGTTGCCAGCCATCCTGCTAAGTGTTGCTATAGACAGTGGAGGGTGCATGTTATGAGAGAGGGATGTAAACATGCAATCTGCTGAATCTTCATGTGGATGGGTGCCAGGCCAGGACTGTCGCCATGTTGATTTGTGCTTGGCAGGTTTCTGCTTAGGAGTCTCTTCAAGAGAAGAGGACTTATTTCTGCAGCACTGCTCAGATTGACATGAGTAATAGATAAGCTGCTATTAGATATGCCACTTCTGTACCAGTGTTGTGCAACTTAACAGGTGAAAGTTATAGTCTTTGTCATAAAAGTTAGGAGATTCATAGATTTGAATATCCTAGCAGCAAAGTTCAAGGACACCCTTTACTTCTGCAAAGGAAACCTTTTAGAAGGTGGCAGATCCTTCATGTTTAGGGGCAAAAGCTATTTGTCTTTGTGATTCTGAGGTTGAACAATAAAGTGTTTAGTGTGTGACCCGAATAGGGTAGGTTGTTGCTCTATCAACCACTTGTTTGCCACCCCAAGGTCAATTATTGGCAGGCTGACGTGACACTACCTGTGATATTTTTTACTGTTACATCAAACAAGTTCACTCAACCTTGTCAGAGTCTCAATCACTGACCCGTGAAGGTCCGGGTTAGAATGTGCTTTCAGTAACCCATGCTTGTTGTAAGAGGCGACTAACGGGATCGGGTGGTCAGGCTCGCTGACTTGGTTGACACATGTCATTGGTTCCCAATTGCGCAGATCAATGCTCATGTTGATCACTGGATTGTCTGGTCCAGACTCGATTATTTACAGACCGCCGCCATATAGCTGGAATATTGCTGAGTGCAACGTAAAACTAAACTCACTCACTCACTCTCACTCATTCATTTATCACAATGTGTCTTAAGCTGGCCTTGGCCATTATTGCCAGCTGAGTCGGCCATGCAGGACTCCAGCCAAAGGTTGCACTGTGTTCTGTATTCATCATGGCAGCACTGACTCCTTACCATCCACGACCTGATTCACTGTGTTCCAACCCAGAATACCCACGCCTGTACTTGCTGTAGGTGTATGCACTGTACGCTAGTTCAGCTAATTGTGTGTGCAGGGATCGTGTTGCTTATTTAGGATTCTTTTTGAAATGGAGACAAAGTATATTAGCAAAGCTTACATTGCAATGCGTTTGAAATAGATATATGATAACATAGCAGATCCCTATAATTAGGAACAGTACTTTTATTTCATGAGTTTATATTATCTCCCTTTCGCAGGTGAATCACAACGCTGAATCATTTGTTCTTAAATATCAGAAGCATGTCGGCTAAGGGGTTCAGTGCAGATTCTGCTATTTATGTCAAGTCAGAAAATACTAGAGAATCTGCGTAAACTGTTTCTTGAACATTTCTGTTATTACAAGACAAATCTTATGGATAACAACTTCTTGATTTATTTTTTTTACGTTTCTGGGCTAGTTCTTGCCCCTTCTTCACGTTGTGTAAAATAAATCAAGAAGTTGTTACCCATAAGATTTGTCTTGTATTACTGCACTAACTTCTAAATGCCTTTTGAAGAATTACATTTCTGTTATTCACATGTATTTACATCAGTATACCTGATGCCAGTATACAGTTTACCTGATGCCACTATACAGTTTACCTGATGCCACTATACAGTATACCTGACAACTATATGCTTTGTTGTGTTACCATTCAGGAATTGTAAATTGATATATTCTGGGAGCCGTACCATGATACAATGGTGTTTATGCAGATTCTCTAGTATTTCCAGTTTGGCTATAAATAGCAGAATCTTCACAGTTCCACCGAGCTGGTGTTTCTCTCTACAGTATCCCATCTTCACTGTCTGAGATTAAGAAAACAATGATTCCGGGTTCTGATATACTACAGAAAGGAGATAATAACTTATGAAATATGCATACAGTATAGGTATATCGCACCCATGTTATTGGGATACGTATCATCGCTGCTTCATTGGGAAGGTAAATGTTTTTCTTGTAAACACTATGTGCAGTGAGTGAAATTTGGGTATGATGCAGGAATTTTGTAGACTACTGTGCAAAGGGCCTATTTTCTTAATAGATGTAAAATCTGGAATGATTTGTTTCAGTGCAGACTTATCAGCATTGGAGATAAATGTCACCTTGACTTACCACCAAGTCTGTTGATTGATGCCAGAACTGGCTCATGATATGGTTAATGAAATGTTATTGGCGCCTGTTATCATGTCATGATTTATGGTAGACAAGGTTGCTCTTGTCACAGAAATGGCCAAAGCATGACTCAAGCCTTATTGGCATAATTAGAATCCACATTTAGATTTCTTATTAGTTAACCTCATCTTTCTTTCCATAACCAGCCCAAATGTTTAGATGGAGCAACATTTTGGTCTTGTTACCGGAGCACTTAATACATTCTGCCTTTGAGGGAAAGCACCTGTGCCATTTGCTGAGGGTTTGTTCTAAGGTCTTGGGTGTACTCTTACCTGTGCTGAAAGATGCTGTGCTATGGATATAGGCTGCTTTCCAGGTGTTGCACAGAGTTGTCTGACCTTTTCACGGTCATTCTGTCACGAGGGGGAGCCACTTGTTCCATCGGGGCTCAATTTGTCATTATTCTAGTTCAGATATATTCCAGTTTGTTGTTGCAGCTGTGTCAGGTTGGAGTACATCTGTATAATTTTTTATTTTAAGGTTTAGATGTGGATAAATGTTTCTTCAAAATAAAAGCTACACCGAAATGTCGGCATGTTGATAAACACTATTGGAATTAAATCCTGCCAGTTCTCATGAGGAAAGGGATTTGTGGCATATCTAAGTGGTTAAATCAGTGGTTGTTGATATTAGAGACCTAAGCTGGATTACTCATGTTGGCCACAGAATTCAAAATACCTTTTTCAGCAATGCAGCATTGTGACTGAAACAAATTGTATACATACTGGTCAACGACCCCTTCTTTCCGACCACCTTCTTTCAGACAACTTGAATTTTAATTGTGCTTTCATTTGTGACATTCGGTATTATGGGCACCCTACATGTACATACGGAAAAGACCGCCTCCGTGGTATAGTAGTTAGAGCGTCCGCCCGGAGAGTGGAAGGTCGCGGGTTCGATCCCCGACCGCATCATACCAAAAGACGTTAAAATTTGGTACTTGTTGGTCCCTGTCTGGTGCTCGGCAATAATGGGTACAACAAGGACTGGTCGGCTCGGAGTCAGTATAATGTGTCTGAGTGGGGTATTCTTGCTTCACTGCGGCATGGTATCTCAGTGGGCTAGCACTGTAAAACCAGCTTCAGTCTGGGCTAGTACAAGCAGCCGCACATACACATACACCGCATGCACGTCGTCATATAAGCGAAGTATTCTCAAGCCCAGACGTTAAACCCAATTTCACCTCACCTCACATACGGAAAAAAATGAAAATGTTCATGTTCGAAAAGTTATGAATAGTGATGTGAGCAATATGATATGATAAGCACTGAATCTGAGAATTCAACATAGCAACTACTTTCTGGATTCCCTCCATTATATGCCAAGACTATTGGAAAACACCAAGTTTGTATGTCTTAAATATGGAATTACAAATCCTTAAAAACTGGCTCTGTCATTTAGAAAATGAATTTAATAAAATCACTTGTTTACAAAATATTTCATTTCGAAATGCTTTTATTGTAAATATTTTTGACTGAATATTTAAGGTTAGGAAAACAGTATTTTGATAACAGAAGTGACCATGTTATAGGTTTCAGTAGCAACCGTCTGGCCAGGTAATAAACTAACTGAAGATAGCATCAACTGCTCCCTCCTCACCTTGTAATGTATCCCTATGCAGCAGACAGGAACCCAGTTTGAAAAATGCTATCTCCCTCACAGCTAGCTATAATTAACTTTGTACATATGGCACACTCTGCTGGCTATGCATGGAACGACCAGAAAATACTTAAACAGTGTTGGAATATACATTATATAGCTGAAGAAATTTTCTGCTAAACTGACACCACATTGTCCATAATGATCATCCAGATGTCTTTTATGGCAGATTGTTTATCGTGTTTATTGCCGATTCTTGTAATAAAGCGTTCTGTGTAAATATTTCCTGCCTAGATTGTGGGTGGGTACGTATATTACTCGAGATAAAAGGGTATGTTGTTTGATATTATGCCCAGAAAAAAAGAAAAGCAAGTCTGTCTGTGGAATGATGCTTCTGTTTTGGAACTGTTTCAATAATCTGTTGATTGAACCACACCATATGGTCCATGTAGGATGGCGACATGGAAATTAATTATTTCCTTACTGTGGCCATGACATAGATTGATTCTGTACTAGAGTTGAAAATGAGGCTTTATCACGCTGAGGGAGTTCTGTTTATAGATAACAAATTTATTTTTGTGTTCTTGAAGTTGCCTCTTTTTAAGTTGATCGTTTCCTGTCCTTTTCATTCATAAACCAATTTATTAAAATGGCCATGTTTTTGTGTATGTCTGGAGAAGGTCCCAGTATCCCTTACTAAAGAGGATTGGTTGAATATGTAGTCATGTGACCGGGCTGATTGTTGCTCATGCTATTAACCACTGGTTTGTCTGCCAATTGCTTTCCTAGTCAACATTCAGTCTTTTATTACATCCATGATGTACCTGAGGTGATAAGTTTTCTCTTCGTGTAGGGAGGTGGGGTAGCTTAGTGGTTGAAGCATTCACTCGTCATGCTCAAAACCCAGGTTTGATTCCCCACATGGGTGCAAAGTGTGAAGCCCATTGCCAGTGTCCCCACTGTAGCCCATTGCCAGTGTCCCCCACTGTAATATTGCTAGAATATTGCTAAAAGCGGCCTAAAAACATACTCACTCACCTTCTTGGTATCTCATGCTTTTTATAACTGGAGACAGATATGGGGATCAGGTGGCCAGTTGACTGCTGAGTATGAACACTACCACTATTTCTGAATCAACATTTATTCTCGTTAAATATATGGCACATGATATATGTCAGATATATATTTGTTTACTGTTTCTTCATGCACAACTGATAAGTCTCCTGCCTTCACCAAGAAGTCGGGGCTGTGGGGTAGCCTAGTTGTTAAAGCGTTGGCTCGTTACGCCGAAGACCTGGGTACAATGTGTGAAGCCCATTTCTGGTGGCCCCCTGCCGTGATGTTGCTGGAATATTGCTAAAAGCGGCGTAAAACCAAACTCAGTCAGTCAAGTCAAAGAAGTCAATTTCACTAATGTAGTAGGCTGTGGTCTAAAACATTGTAATTCGCTGTAAAGAATTGCCTCCCTTAGTGTACAAGGATCTGCTAATCTTTGGTCAAGATCCAAGATTTACCCTTATGAACTTTTTGTCAGCACCATTACCATCCTCGTGAGTTTTTCCAAAGTGGCAACAACCTGAATCACTCTAATCCCAATATTAATCTGTTAATGATAAACCTGTTACCAACTCCACTGGACGCGACTCCTAAAGTTGCTTCCGTGTCGGAAAGAAGAATTACCTGGATGATCTCATCCTTACCAGTAATACTTTTGGAATTAACCTGTCCTCTTAAACATTCCATAATAGCTTCTTACTAATCAACGTGAAGGTCGTGAATGATCTGTGTAATACACAATGTATATGACCAGGTGGATCTGACTGGAGCCGAACATCCCAAGATGCACCAGCTGCAGTGAATCGTGAAATCAGGGGCACACTCCAGCTGTAATTAGTTACACATGCTGCGATTAGTTCACACATGCTTCCTGGTTTCTGACTGGCATCCATATTGCTCTTGCTGTCAGTGAACTCTGTAAATATGGCACTTGGATGGGATTTGCAGTGGAGTTGAAATGACCCTTTGTTTGGCTTAGAAAGCTTAATTGGGTATTGGGTGGTCACACATGCTTACATGAGGTCCCAGGAAGGGATTGAGGTGGAGTTGTAAATGCCATTTGCTTATTTCAAGTAGTGCTTCTATGGTAAAGGATGGTACTACATAATTGAAAAGTGTACGCAGCATGGTAAACTCATCAATGACTTTTGTACATGGAAGTGATAGAAAGATTAGACATAAGCATGATAAGTAACATGAAAACACTGTATGATATTCAAAATCATTTACAATATATTTTTAAGCCAAGCATTGTGTTCAAAGAAAACATGTATGTAAACATGATAAAACTCTCCTTTTTTTATACCAAGCCCAGTGAGACCGCCTCCGTGGTGTAGTGGTTAGAGCGTCCGACCAGAGAGTGGAAGGTCGCGGGTTCGATCCCGACCGCGTCATACCAAAAGACGTTAAAATATGGTACTTGTTGGTCGCTGCCTGGCGCTCGGCGTTAATGGGTACAACAAGGACTGGTCGGCTCGGAGTCAGTATAATGTGTCTGAGTGGGGTATTCATGCTTCACTGCGGCATGGTATCTCCGTGGGCTAGCACTATAAAACCAGCTTCAGTCTGGGCTAGTACAAGCAGCCGCACATACACATATACACACATGCACGTCGTCATATGAGCGAAATATTCTCAAGCCCGACGTTAAACCCAATTTCACCTCGCCTCACCTCATCAATGACTTTTGTACAGGGAAGTGATAAAAAGACTAGACATAAGCATGATAAGTAACATGAAAACACTGTATGATATTCAAAATCATTTACAATATATTTTTAAGTCAAGCTTTGTGTTCAAAGAAAACATGTTTGTAAACGTGATGAAACTCTCCTATTTTGATACCAAGGCAGTTAGCCCACAGGTTAAAGTGTTTAATGTGTTTAAAGGCCCAGGTTTGATTCCCCACCATGGGTTCAGTGTGGGAAGCCTATTTCTGGTGTCCCCATACGTGATGTTGGAATATTGCTGAAACCTTTCTCTCTCACTTTTTAGTATCGTCTTTCAAATCTGTAATATGTGTTAGAATTTTGCAGAGGCATAGCAGGATTGGGTAGTCAGACTCACGGCTGGTTGATGCGTGTCGTCATATCCAAATTGTGTAGATCGATCCTCATGATTTCAAACACTGGATAGTCTTGTCCAAACTTAGATGGCCATACTACAGCTGGTAATACCGAGTGCTGGGTTTAAAGCTTGGATTGATGAGTGCTGCTTCAAATAGCAAAGAAACAAATTATCTTTAAATGTATCAGAATTCGAGATCTTGATTCTCAGACTAATGGCAGATATTTTTTCTTTGTAGGCCGACAAGGACAACCATGTTCTCCACATAACAGACACTGGTATTGGAATGACCAAGGATGATCTGGTCAAGAATCTGGAACTATTGCCAAATCGGGAACGAGTGACTTCTTGGCCAAACTGGGAGATGCGTCGGCAACTGAGAGCAGTGATCTGATTGGACAGTTTGGTGTCGGATTCTACTCATCCTTCCTGGGTAGGCAGATATGTTATATAATACTTTTTTTGTGTGTGTCTAAAGTAATGCCTGGAATTGCAGTCACAAGGACTTGCAGATTCATGAATTTTGAAAAATGTATCCCTTACTCCAGTACTTCCGCAAAACCATAACCATAGGAACACAGATCTATCCTTTCATTCACCATCTACATCCATTATAAGTGCTGCAGCCAGACTGCGTAATTGCGGGATTCCCGCTAATTGTACCTATCTTGGCGCGCTTTATTATAAATGTATGTGCCAACAATGGCACAAATTTGTAATTTATGATGCGTTTTTATATATCAGACGCGTAATTAATTTTAAAATACGACTATTCATTGAAGCAATGTCAAACGTTAGGAAATCAAAATTAAAATATTAGAACTTCTGGAATTCAAAACAAGGCTTTCTAAGCTCTGCACATTGCTACTATGTCTATTTGCATACGAAACTGTAATGTGAATTGCTGTAAGGAGCTCATATTTGAATTGTCTGTCGTTGAATCACAGAACTTAGTAAACAATGTGAGTAGAACAATTGTGTTTATAGTATTTATACTAGAAGCAGACCCATGAAGATCCGGGGTAGAATAGGTCTTCAGCAACCGATGCTTGGCACAAAAGGCGACTATGCTTGTCGTGAGAGGCGACTAACAGGATCGGGTCCCAATTGGCGCAGATCGATGCTCATGCTGTTGATCACTGGATTTTCTGGTCTAGACTCTATTATTTACAGACCGCCGCCATATAGCTGGAATATTGCTGAGTGCGGCGTAAAACTAAACTCACTCACTCACTCACTACTAGAAGCATTTGATGATAACCATTATACTCAGTTTTGTCACTTTTGGTTATTGGCCCAAGTTTTGGAAAGGTAGGCGCAACTTCCAAAGAAATCCTGGCTGCAGCATTGCATTATGGGAGACCAACCTCCATATCGCTACCTGTTCCATTGATATGCTACAAGCATTTACACAATGTTTATATTGTCATATCACAGTAAGCCGTAGTGTAAATTGTATAACAGAGACGTAAGCACATGTGCTTGGGTCTTTCACCTGGCATACATAACGTTGCTGACCTTCCCCTTTGTTCCCCGTTTATTATTGACCTTGACCTTTGTTCCCCAGTTGCGGACCGCGTGGTGGTGACGTCCAAGAACAACGATGATGAGCAGTACATCTGGGAGTCTGATGCCCAGCAATTCAGCATTGCCAAGGATCCTCGTGGAAATACCCTCGGCAGAGGAACCACAGTTAGGTAAGACAATCTGTCACATAAGGAAAATGTTTGTGAAACAAGTCTTGGATACCTGTCCACATGCTATGGTTACCAACGTCATATTAAATTTAATGTTGTTTATATCTTCAATTTTTTTAATTATTTATTTGATTTGTTTATTTTCATCATTTGTTTCTTTTTCAACGATTTTCCCCCCATTCCATCAGGATTCTGCAGCCCTATCAGTCTCCAGTCTCACATGCTTGACCAAGCTCACTGAGTCTATGCCTCAAAAGCATGGGCGATTGCTCATGCTGTCAACCACGTGTTTGCCTTGAGTTTGCTCACCACATGTCACTGAATTATTCTCTTGTTAGCTCCTGGGTTCATCAAAAGTTTAGACTCACTAGTGTCAATGTAGCCTCTTACTTCAGTCAGCTGTCTTAAACTTGATTTTGCAAAATATTCCATTCAGTTTAAAGGTACTGTTTACACATGAACTAATGTATTGTAAAAACATTCGTAACGTTGACAAGATTATTGTCATGAGTTCAATAAATGATAGAAATCAGTGAAAATTGGCGAATTCTTAACAAAACTTTACACCAAAATGCAGCTTATCACATGAACGATATTTGCACATGCTATTCAGCAATTTGATGCATGATCCTCGTACAATTTGAGTTTGTGGAGTTAGTGGAGAAATTCATGTTCGATGTAACCATATATATATACATAAGATATAGTGAGTGCTTTAGGTGTGTCTAAACTTTGGATGGGTAGTATATGTGGTAAAATACCTATGACCTCTGTCACATTAAGCTGACAGTCTGTAATAACCAAACTACTTTATAAAACATCTTCCAGACAAACTCGACCCTCCCTTCCACCCCTTCTTTCTCTTGACCGCCTCCATGGTGTAGTGGTTAGAGCGTCCGCCCGGTGAGCGGAAGGTCGCGAGTTCGATCCCCGACCGCGTCATACCAAAAGACGTTAATATATGGTACTTGTTGGCCCCTGCCTGGCGGTCGGCAATAATGGGTACAACAAGGACTGGTCGGCTCGGAGTCAGTATAATGTGTCTGATTGGGGTATTCATGCTTCACTGCAGCATGGTATCTCAGTCGGCTAGCACTATAAAACCAGCTTAAGTCTAGGCTAGTACAAGCAGCCGCACATACACATACACACACATGCACGTCGTCATATGAGCGAAATATTCTCAAGCACCACGAGAAACCCAATTTCACCTTACCTCACCTTCTTTCTATTTGTCATCATATCGGTATTCAACAGGGAGGATATTCTAGTTGTTAAGCGTTTCGCTTGTCACACTGAGGACCCAGGCTCAATTCCCCACATGGGTACAATGTGTGAAGCCCATTTCTGGTGTACCCCCGCCGTGATATTGCTGGAATATTGCTAGAAGCTGTGTAAAACTTTTTGTTACCCTGCCTGGCAGTTGTCATTAAGGAGATAAATCCTGGACCGGTCAGCTCAGTCAGTAAATGTGCTTGTCATCAGTATACTGTGTCTGAGTGTGGTATCCATGTTAAACTGCACCATGGTATCTCATTCGGCTAGCACTATGAAACGGGGTGGTGTCATAGCCTAATGGTTAGAGTGTCCACTCATCATGCTGAAGAACCGGGTTTGATTCCCCACATGGGTACAATCTGTGAAGCCCATTTCTGGTGTACCCCGCCGTGAAATTTCTGGAATATTGCTTAAAGCAGCGTAAAACCTCACTCACTCACTCACTAAATATGAAACAGACTTTAGTCCAGATTAGCACAAGAAGCCATATGTACAACACTATATAAGTGAATAATATTGAACGAGACATTAAACCTTGTTTCACCTCACCACCAAGTTGTGTTCACCTGTGTGAGATTGCTGCCTGTACAGGGCTGCTCATCAGACACCTGTGTTTAGCAGTGAGTAGAGGCTGCTGGGGTGTATATAGGGAGGCTTGCTGTACCTGACATTTCCGTCCCTACCGGGGGAAACTGTTCTTTGATCTCATCTGATTCAGCTCATAGCTCACCTGTATATGAAATGTCAGCGTGGGAAGAACTGTTCTCTGATGTGATTTGCAAAGAGTTTAACATGATTGTTTTGTTCATTTTGATCCAATTGACATGTGAACTTGTGGTAGTGTATTTGGCATTGTGTCCTCACTATGGCACCATTTGTAGTATCATTCCCTCAGTATAGCACTGTCATATCATCACCTCAGTATAACACTGTCGTATCATCACCTCTGTATAGCACTGTCATATCATCACCTCAGTATAGCACTGTTGTATCAGCTCTGTATAAAACTGTCGTATCATCACCTCAATATAACACTGTCGTATCATCACCTCAGTATAGCACTGTCGTATCATCACCTCAGTATAGCACTGTCGTATCCTTCCCTCAGTATAGCACTGTCCTATCATCTCCCCTGTATAGCACTTTCGTATCACCACCTCTGTATAGCACTGTCGTATCATCTCCCCTGTATAGCACTGTCGTATGATTCCCTCAGTATAGCACTGTCGTATCATCTCCCTTGTATAGCACTGGTGTATAGCACCATAAGTTGAACTGTGTATGGTCCCAGCCTGTATTCTCCACTGTTTGTGTTGCAGTCTTCACCTGAAGGAAGAGGCCCACGACTTCCTGGAAGAGTACACTCTGAAGGAGATTGTCAGGAAGTACAGCCAGTTTATCACCTTCAACATCCATCTCTGGACCAGCAAGGTGGGTCCATCTAGAAGCCACTTGATCAATTGTCCAGTGTCTGTCAAATACTTCAAATATTTTTAAGATAATCCTGTAGGATGTTGCTCTGTCCAAGGGGTTAGTGTGTACAAGAATGTATATGTGTTTCAGACTGAGGAGGTTGATGAGCCTGTAGAGGAGGAGGAAGAGAAGAAGGAAGATGCTGATGCAGAGAAGAAGGAAGATGAGGATGAGGATGGCAAGGTGGAGGAGGATAAGGATGAAGATAAGCCTAAGACCAAGAAAGTCAGCAAGACTGTCTGGGACTGGGAACTCATGAACAGTGTTAAGCCCATCTGGACCAGGAAGTGAGTGGTTCACTAATTGACGTGGTGGTGGGGTTGACTAGTTGTTAAGGCGTTTCTTCTAAGCAGAAGACCCAGGTTTGATTCCCAACATGTATACATTGTGTGAGGCCCATTTCTGGTGTCGTCTGCCATGATATTGCTGTAATATTGCTAAAAGGAGCTTAAAACCATACTCACTCACTCTCTTCCTCGTGGTTGACAAGGCTTCGTATTGCTGATGAGATGGGGATATCGTATTGTTTGTATTATGTAAAGTGATGTTTAGTCGGTAGGGATCAACTACTTTATTCTTATAGACTGGGATGGGGTGGCCTGGTGATTAAAGTATTTTATTGTAAGGATGAAAATGTGATGATGGACTAAGAATGCAAAAAAAATATTCAGTTTTTGATATGAATTCCTATTTCAACATTTGAGAGCAGATACATTCAAATATTACCCACCTATCACAAGAAGGTATATACATGACGATGGTTTGTCTCTCCTGCAGAACTGGTGACATCGAGGACAGTGAATACAACGAGTTCTACAAGTCCATCAGCAAGGACTCCGATGACCCCATGGCTAGGACCCACTTCACAGCAGAAGGAGAGGTGACCTTCAAATCCATCTTGTATGTCCCCAAGGCCTCGCCATCAGACATGTTCCAGAACTACGGCAAGAGGCTGGAAGCCATTAAGGTGAGCACTTGCAGCTGAAACTTGACATGTTTACTGGAGGTAGTGGTTTGATTCCTGTCTACAAAGGTGGTGTGGTAGCCTAATGGTTAAAGTGTTGGCTCATCACGCCAAAGACCCGGGTTTGATTCCCCACATGGGTACAATGTGTGAAGTCCATATCTGGTGTCCCCCGCCGGGATATTGCTGGAATATTGCTAAAAGCAGTGTAAAACCATACTCACTCACAATTCCTGTCCACAAACCACCAGATTGTGTTACTTGTGTTTACCCAGCCTGGGGCTAGGCAACAAAGGGATATATCCTTCACTGGTGGTCTTGGAGTCAATCTGCTGTGTCTGAGTGAGTGTCTGTGGCATATTGGTTAAAACAGCATCTCAGTGGACTTACTGTAAATCCCGTAATTTCATCTCCAATCACTACTGACAGGAGGCGACCGCCTCCGTGGTGTAGTTGTTAGAGCGTCCGCCCGGAGAGTGGAAGGTCGCGGGTTCAATCCCCGACTGCGTCATACCAAAAGACGTTAAAATATGGTACTTGTTGGTCCCTGCCTGGCACTTGGCATTAATGGGTACAACAAGGACTGGTCGGCTCGGAGTCAGTATAATGTGTCTGAGTGGGGTATTCATGCTTCACTGCGGCATGGTATCTCAGCTTCAGTCTGGGTTAATACAAGCAGCCACACATACACATACACACGCTTGCATGTCGTCATATGAGCGAAATATTCTCAAGCGCGACGTTAAACCCAATTTCACCTCACCTCACTGACAGAAGGCGTGTGGAGTGATTTAAGTGAATGTTTTTTATTTGCACACCAATTTGGAAATGATTCAGCAAATATTCAGTATTAGCAAAATGTGAATCCAGTATATGTTGGTGAATCTTAGTTTACATGAAAGCACATATCCTGAAAAGCATCATGAAAGACTACCTGCTTTATGAGAGGCTTGTCTCCTTATGCTCATGCTTTAACCATAAAACAATCCTGGTTTCAGATGTACGTAAGACGTGTGTTTATCACCGATGACTTCGAAGACATGATGCCCAAGTACCTCTCATTCGTCCGTGGAGTGGTGAGTGTTGTTGACACTTCAATACACATAAATCAGATTATCACATTGTGCATATTTTAGTGATTAGTGATTAGTTTATATAACAGTCAATAAGACATTATGCAAGTCAGCAATGTTAACAGGTATTTTGCTGTTATTTGGTGTAAAACTCGAAATATCAGTCTCTTTAGCTGGTCTATACAAATACTTAATGTGTAAATTCTTAGTTTGATAATCAAGACTAAACTGGTATTGGCTGGTAACTAATCAGTACGAGGGACAGCTTCTCTCTCCATGTAGGAAACCAAAACATGCTTGACTTAAGTCTAACTTTGAGTCTGCTCCTAGAGTCTGAACCTAGTCTCTGAACCTCGAGTCTGAACCTAGTCTCTGAACCTCGAGTCTGAACCTAGTCTCTGAACCTCGAGTCTGAACCTAGTCTCTGAACCTCGAGTCTGAACCTAGTCTCTGAACCTCGAGTCTGAACCTAGTCTCTGAACCTCGAGTCTGAACCTCGAGTCTGAACCTCAGGTCTGAATCTCGAGTCTGAACCTCAGGTCTGAACCTCAGGTCTGAACCTCGAGTCTGAACCTCAAGTCTGAACTCCGAGAATGTACCTTGAACCAGACATAGTCTGTTACCATGGTTTCCTGTCTGTTTCCAGGTCGACTCTGATGACTTGCCCCTGAACGTGTCCCGAGAGACTCTGCAGCAACACAAGCTCCTGAAGGTCATCAAGAAGAAGCTGGTGAGGAAGACCCTGGACATGCTCAAGAAGATGACCAAGGATGACTACGATGCCTTCTGGAAGGAGTACAGCACCAAGTGAGTCTCCCTACTTACACGGGGTTCAGACACGACCACGATCCAAACAAAAGTAACCAGTACTAGTGATTCTGAGACTTGGTAGGGGAAACCATGAAATGTCGATCTCAAGGACTCCATTTTGTGTTCATTGTCAATACTTCATTGGTGTGTATAGACTGTTATTCCATCGCCCAAGAGCTAAAGAGGATTTGTGGTGTGATAGTGAGGCCTTGAAACAATGGTGCCCTACTTAGTGCATGAATTTTGTGTATCTTTGCCTGATTTTGTGTAGATAATATCTTGGTAACATTTTCAACCCTGATACATTATGTGCTTCAATGGAGAGTTTCATCTTCAAAGTGATTGGACAGAACCCAACGTATTTGTAACTTTGTGAACCAAATCCTGACAAAAAAAATGTGAAATTAGTGTAACACTCGTAAAAGATTATCCAAATGTGCCTTTTTTTAGCCTGAAGTTGCTTTAATTTGGTGTATTCCTAAAGCTCCTCTTTGCATTTTCAGCATCAAACTGGGTGTGATCGAAGACACCTCCAACCGTACCCGTCTTGCCAAGCTGCTGAGATTCGCCTCCTCCAACTCTGACACCGAGATGACATCACTGGCAACGTACATAGAACGGATGAAGGAGAAGCAGGACGCCATCTACTTCATCGCTGGAACCAGCAGGGATGAGGTCAGTTCATGTGGAAATCAAACACAGGTCACCCTTGAAGATCACAATGGTCACAATGTCTATTGTCAATCTGTATGATGTTAATTCTCTTGTCTGAATGTTGATCAGTTTAAGCTGTAATCATATAAACAATGGGTATGAAATGATATATGATTTGAATTATCAATAATGAAACAATTTTGACATGACTTCAGGTAACCAAGTCCCCCTTTGTGGAGCGTCTGCTGAAGCGTGGTTTCGAGGTTCTGTACCTGACAGAGCCTGTAGATGAGTACTGCATCCAGTCTCTGCCTGAATTCGAGGGCAAGAAGTTCCAGAATGTGGCTAAAGACGGCCTGAAGCTAGATGACTCGGAGAAGTCGAAGGAGAGGAAGGAAGAATTGGAGAAGGAATTCGAACCTCTTCTCACCTGGATGAAGGACGATGCTCTCAAGGATAAGGTGAGCTATACAGAAGCCCAGTTGCGCAGATCGATGCTCATGCTGTTGATCACTGAATTGTTTGGTCTAGACTTGATTATTTACAGACCGCTGTCATATAGCTGGAATATTGCTCACTCACTCCCTCACTCACTATACAGAAGCAAACTTCAATTGATACACAAGTGGGCATATTGTATGTCATGTCCAATTCATGTCCAATGGGGGGATGATGAGGTAGCCTTGAGGTTAATGTGTTCACTTGTCACATGAAGGCCCTGGTTCAATTCCCTACATGGGTACAATGTATGATCCCATTTCTGGTGTCCCGCTGTGATATTACTTGAATATTGCAAAAAGCTTTGTAAAACCAAACTCTCTGGGTGGCCCAGTTGTCTGAGGTGCTGTTTTGTTTCACTTATATGAAGCAGCTAAAGGTGTAAGCATTGCTTGTCTGTGTTCGAATATATCATGTCTGACTGCCTGTTTTCAGATTGAGAAGGCCACCGTGTCCGAGCGTCTGACCACATCCCCCTGTGCCCTGATCGCCAGTCAGTTCGGCTGGTCTGGCAACATGGAGAGAATCATGAGAGCCCAAGCCTACGCCAAAGCCAAGGACCCAACTCAGGAGTAAGTACACAACTAGACCTTGGAAGTCAATGCTTGTAAAACCAGTGAAGAATCGAAGTGGTCTTTGGCAACCCATATGCTTGTCATAAGAAGAACCTATGGGTCTTACTTCATGACTTTGATGCAAGTATGGATGCTCATTCAGGGATGGAAATAACTTTAAAATTGCTAGTGTACTCCAGTACAGTGGCACATGTAAAATCACTTGCCCTGATAAATTTTCCACTATACCGTCCGTTTTCTTGTTGATTTATTAAATAAACAAAATAATTAACGTTGGAAAGTCAACTGGACACCGGTACAGTGTGATATACAAATTTGCTTGCCCAACAGAAAAAAAAACACTCGACTCGGACGTCGGGCAATGGGTTATTTCCACTCCTGTCATGTCAGTCACTGGATTTTCAGGTTCAAGCTGATTATTTTCAAACTGTTGTCTCGTTGCTGGAATATTTCTGAGTGTGGTGTAAAAGACCAAACAATGATTGTGAAGGTCACGATAACTTGGGATTCATTTGTTCAATGACAATGACGACAGAAGAGGAACTTTCTCTGTGGTCAAAGGATCCTCTGCTTATGGGTTCAAATCCCAGATCCTCTACGGTCATTGGTTTGCCTGTACCATACCCATGCTCAGGTGTTGCACCAAAGTGATTAACATCTAAGACAATATAACCGTCTTGGTTTCAAGAATTTTATAGACCCATGAAGGTCCGGGTTAGAATATTGATCTTCAGTAACCCATGCTTGTCATAGGAGGTGACTAACGGGATTGGGTGGTCAGGCTCGCTGACTTGGTTGACACATGTCACCATATCCCGATTTGCGTAGGTCGATGTTCATGCTGTTGATCCCTGGATTGTCTGGTCCAGACACGATTATTTACAGACCTCCGCCATATAGCTGGAATATTGCTGAGTGCGGCGTAAAACTAAACTCACTCACTCGAGAATTTCATAAAATTTGATATGTTATATTTTCTTCAAGGCCTCGTTTCTGTGTGATGTAACTGTAACGTTTCTTGTTGTTACAGCTTCTATGCCAAGCAGAAGAAGACTCTGGAAGTCAACCCCCGCCATCCCTTGATCAAGGAGCTCAGACGCCGAGTCGAAGTGAGTCATTCTTACACTTGCACTGTAGCAGATCTATTATTCTGAATATGTAGGGCAGTATTTTTTAAGAAAACAAATTATTCCAAAATAACCTGGGGGGAAATCTGTCCGTCTTTTGTTGAAGAGAAATTAAAAATTCAGGTGTTTGACTCTCCATTCACAGAAGAGAATTCATGTTTTGGATACCATGACTGCTTCCCTTACTTACTTGATTTAGCTGGAACATTGCTGATGAATACTTCTGTTTTAATACTCTTTCCTCTTTTCATGATTAGGTCTGTTACGATTTCATCTTGATATTTTTGTCTCCACAGAGCAACAAGGATGATCAGACGGCAAAGGACCTGGCTGTTGTGATGTTCGAGACAGCAACCGTCCGATCTGGATATACTGTTCTGGATTCTGCCGGGTTTGCTGAGCGTGTGGAGCGCATGCTGCGACTCAGTCTGGACATTCCTCTCGATGCTGCGGTGAGTTGATGATGCTGTTGGTCTTCATCTCAGTTTCAGCTCAGATAAATCTGCAGGGGTGGAAATAACTTTCAAATTGATAGTGTACTCCGGTACAGTGGCACATATAAAGTCACTTGCCCTGATAATTTTTCCACTATACCGGCCGTTTTCTTGCTGATTTTTTAAATAAACAACATAATTAACATTGGAAAGTCAACTGGACACCGGTACAGTGTGAAATACAAATATGCTTGCCCGACAGACAAAAACACTCGACTCGGACGTCGGGCAATGGGTTATTTCCACCCCTGATCTGGTTTCAGATTTGCATGTTACTGAGTATGCAATCAGGCAATTTCAATGTAATTAATCCCCAGTTAATCATTTGGTGTTTGGATTTCTTCATCATTGGCAGGTCAGTAACACTGTCCAATCTGAAACAATCTGAATGTTATGGACATTGAAGAACTATTCAGGGTTAGATACGACCACAGGTCGTATTCAGAGGAATGTTTTTACATAAACAGCTAATCTGGAATTGATTCAAACAAATTGTTTCTACCCCTGCTTTGGTGCTCGTTCTGTTGTTCTCACCCATGCATAAGGGTCAGTGGGGTAGCCTAATGGTTAAAGCGTTCGCTCGTCACGCTGAAGACCAGGGTTCGATTCCCAACATGGGTACAATGTGTGAAACCCATTTCTCAATCACTCTCACGCATGCATACGAGGCTGCCATGATATCAAAGCAATATTGCTGACCTTTTAAGTTCACACATAAGACAATGTTCAATAAAATTAAATCCACAAAATTTGTAAATAATGGAACAAATCAAATTAATGTGAGTAAATAGTGTGCAAGTATTTTACTGAGTCGGATGATGCCTGGTGACTTGACATCTTAGGGGACGGGTGGTCGAGTTGTCTAATGTAGGGGGCAGTGTGGTAGCCTAATGATTAAAGCGTCCACACAAGACCCGGGTTCGATTCCCCACATGATGTGTGAAGCCCATTTCTATTGTCCCCCTGCCGTGATATTGCTGGAATGTTGCTTAAAGTGGTGTAAAACCAAACTCACTCACTCACTTGTCTAATGTGCAACAGTCTGTTCTGCAGAGTTGCACCCCTTGAGTATTCCAAAATCATGTGGTGCTGGGTTTGTCAGCACCATGCACATGAGCTTCAAATAATAATAATAATAGAACAGTTTATTACTGAGTCATGTTGTTTCAGAATATATACAACAGTAACATATATGTATGTAACAACCGGGCCTCACAAGGCCTAAGGACCGCCTCTGTGGTGTAGTGGTTAGAGTGTCCGTCCGGAGAGTGGAAGGTCGCGGGTTCGATCCCCGACAGCGTCATACCAAAAGACGTTAAAATATGGTACTTGTTGGTCCCTGCCTGGCGCTCGGCATTAATGGGTACAACAAGGACTGGTCGGCTCGGAGTCAGTATAATGTGTCTGAGTGGGGTATTCATGCTTCACTGCGGCTTGGTATCTCAGTGGGCTAGCACTATAAACCCAGCTTCAGTCTGGGCTAGTACAAGCAGCCGCACATACACATACGCATGCATGCATGTCGTCATATAAGCGAAGTATTCTCCAGCACGACGTTAAACACAATTTCACCTCACCTCATAAGGCCTAAAAGACACCACATGTAAAACATTACTATACATAGTGGAGAAGAAAAGAAAAAGAAAACAATTTATCAGACCCCCAGCTCTCTCGGTCAAGCATACAGACACATTCAAACTCCCTCAGTCAGACACACCGATTCACTCTAACAGACATACCAAAGTGGTAAATGTCTGAGACCTGCATTGCTTTGAGCTTTCCTCACGCATAACGCTGTCATTCCATGTCTACCTGGAATTCTGTTAAAAGTGGTTTTGAACCCAAAACATCGTGATATGATTATCAAAGGATTTCTGTATCAAAAGTTCTAAAAAAGTAAATGTTTTAAGAAAAATGATGACCAGATCTTTGTTAGTTTTTTTTTCTTAACCAAATCTTCCATGATTTCCTATGACCATAACTTTGATCTTCTCCAGATTGATGAGGAGCCAGAGGAAGAAGCCGAGGTTGCTGAAGAGGAGGAGGAAATAAACGCTGACGCTGATGACAAACCAGAAGAAAAAACAGAAGAAAAGGTAGGTTCAGCCTGGCATGACAACCTGTTACCTCACATCAGTCATGGTTACCATGGATACACAGCATTTTGACTCGTTTGTACAAAAGGAATGGATAGAAATGTCACATGTACTTATATGAATCTTCTAGATTTGTCAAACTAAACACAGAAAAATGTTTTCAAACAGTTCAAGATTCAACGTTTATCCCCAAGAAAATACTGAAGTATCAATTTCATAAGCTTGCAATATATTGTATCATTTGAAAAGCAAATGACAGAACTGTAAAACGTAATATGATATTTGAGTTACCATTAAGGGCTTTGTTATAATTGGAAAACAAAAACTTGTATATGTAGGGTACTTTTTCTTGAGAATTTTGGGTATATTTTCTTAAAGTACCAGAAACTGTTTGCATGAATGGTAACTAACCAATTTTTGTGCTGTGAGTATTTTATCCCAGCGTCCTTGCTTCTGCCTGTGTGTCCACCCATCAATTGCACTGCCATGATGATAGGTCTATATCCTAGTTTGGTCATGATGACGTTATCAGACTTAATGGCAGTTCGTGTGTGTTGTCGGTTCCTTGTCCAAATACAAATTTGAGATTGAAATTTACCAGCACTTCTAGATGTGACGAAACGTTTGGTTTGTTTTTTTTAGCTGCATCGAATTTTGATAATTTGCATGATCGCATGGTAAATGTTAAAACTAACTTTCGAAGAATTTCCTTCCGAAATTACTAAAATGATTGGATGTATTCTTAACGTCATGATAGCTTTTTCCAACTTATACCGACAACTCATGGACGTGTTGGCACATTCGGCACAGAAACAAGGACCGGGGCGAGATAAGATGGAAACCGATTTCTAACTCCCATATTTTTTGTCCCACAGACTGAAGATTCACACGATGAGCTTTGATCAGTGGAGTTCATAGACTTTTACACAATCATTTATCATCCATCTTCATTTTCTCATCTGTGTCAACATGGCTGCCGGGGACAGACGGCCTTTATCTTGGGTGTATCAGTGTGGACTAAATCGAATTCCTTTGGAGAACTCGCTTCCCTTGTCTTACCAACAACACATACTTGGGATGCTGATCGTGGTTACAAAATTTGGTGTTTCGTGTTTGCGTATGACTGACAACAAATCCTGTATATGACGTGTGTTTGTGGGGAGAAAAAGAATATATTTAAGATTTATGCCATACTCATTCATTGTAGTTGTTGCGTTGTCGATCGGGAATTATGGCAGACTGCTTGTTATGCCTTGTACAAAAAGCTCATTTAAAGACCATCTTAATGTATTTTGTTGTAAGATAATAAAATTTCTTTATTAAACATATGTTGATTTTCTTTAATCCTTCGTCAAAAGATGGAGGTGGTTGCAAAATTGGTTTGATTTCGGATGAATGTGCTTGCTTGTTGATCTACTGAATGCCAGACCACTTCCTGAAATGATTGTTTTTAGCAACCCCACCACACAATCATTTCACTTAAGACCCTATGCTTTAAAGGCCTTATGCTGTATACACTGTACTAAGTGCCCAAAGCAGTTAGATTGAAGACAAAGGGAGGCACTTATTAAATGCTTGCATATGTTAATCAGAGTTTTACGCCACTCAGAAATGTGTGTCTAATGCGCAAATATGTGTAGAATGAACACAGAAAATTACATATACTGTGTTCCCTGGGACGCACAATGATATTCATTGTTAAAAATTTGTGACAAGAAATATAAAGTTCTTGTAATGAAAGTACAGTCGTGCCCGTTTATCCGAACACTTATGTTTTTCTTGAAATTGTTAGGATAAGCGAATTTTTCAAGATATCTGAACCGAGGCCCATATGGAAAAAGACAAACAAACGAACATAATAAGCCTCAGGCGTATTCTTTATTGATTGATTGATCAACAAATAACAAATACATACATAAAATCAGATCTTGTCAAATACAGTAGTCAAGTCAATATGCTGGTCACATCACAAATCCAAAAATAAACTGGGCGTCTTCCATATTTTGATGTTTAGCATTTCGAAAGCAGGTGATAACTCCGATGAGCTTTAGGGAATTTCTAGCCATCTTGATTTGTCTTTTAAAATGTCACTGATTGTCTTTTTTTCTCGGTGTAATGGCATGGCGTTTACGCTTTGTTGGTTGGCTTGCCATGTTGACAGACAACGTTTCTGATCAGACAAGAATTCATCAGCGTAATTATAGTGACCCACCAATTGACACGCTTCAAGATTAACTCAGTGTCACCTTGCTAATTAAGGGCAGTTAATCCTCTCACCCTTCAAAGAATGCCGGCTTGTAACCCTCGTTTCATGTTAGGGCGCGCCAAGGCCACTCAGTAAAATGCGTGTGTAAACATACTGACAGGTGCTCAGCCAACCGGATATCTGAGAGAAAAATGCATATGATTTAGCATTTGGTATGTGAAAATGACCGTCAGGTTACGGAAACCGGATTTCGGTTAAGTGAGTAGTTTTACAACGTTGTGAATTCGCTTTTAATGAATTTTTTCGTTCGGAAGGCAAGTTTTCCAGATATGAGGTTAGGATAAACGGGGGCAAGACTGTACTGGTAGTCATTAAACCTTCCAGTACAGACTACATCATTTCATCACTTTATAGGACCCTCATATTTCAAGTACCCGTGAAGGTCCGGGTTCGAATGAACCTTCAGTAACCCATGCTTGTCGTAAGAGGTGACTAACGGGATCGGTTCCCAATTGCGCAGATCGATGCTCATGCTGTTGATCACTGGATTGTCTGGTCCAGACTCGATTATTTACAGACCACCGCCATATAGCTGGAATATTGCTGAGTGTGGCGTTAAAAAAAACCCCAACTCACTCACTCATATTTCAAGTACACTCTCTTGAAATCAGTAAGTAGGGGTCCTCTTCCGTGTTCGGCTGTTTTGTGTCATAATATTACCCAGACTCAAGCTGGCGATCAGTACAGATCATAGACATCAATAATCATTAGATATCGATTGATTATTGATAAATATTGAAATATCAGAAGCAAAAATGCCAAATATGTCTGAAAGAAATCAAAATATTTCACATCACTGGTGAGTGATATATTTATGCATGGGGAATGAGATCAAAACCTTTATCATGTTTCATGTCAGAAAAATCATTGGGACATTTTGGGGAGGGGAAATGTAGTATGGAGAGTCTTACAACAAATTAGAAGTCTTTAGGCTGGCAATGTTTCCTTGGATATTATTAGTGGAGGATGTCATGTTTCTATGGATTCTGAGGTGTATCTTAGATGGTATGAATTCAAGAATAGAGCAACTGAGAAAAAGCATTTCTTTGAGTGGCATTTTAGAAGTTGGGAAGTACAATATAGAACAAACTTTATGGATAACATCCAGCTTTCAACAGCTTTCTGCTTAGCCAATTATGTTAATTATGTTGTTTTCTTTGTTACATTGTTACATCCAGTATATATGTACTTCCCCCTTCTTCATGTTCCATTATGCTTGACAACGGTACAAGAATCTGTATCGAAACGTCGCACTCACGAATAAAAAGAAGTTGTTATCCATAAAGTTTGTTCTATATAGTAGTATACACAATGGGGTACTAGATAATTTCCAACAAAGCCTCTGTAAAGCTTCATTCACAAAATAAAGCTTTTGTCAGGCCCTTATCTCTCCCTCGTATTGTATATACCAGTTTTGAACCCCAGTTAACTTCCTGTTCACTATGACCTTGAACCGACACTTTCCTGATCACGCGTGGCACTATTGTGATCGCCCCTATGTTGTGTTGACCTCGATGAAACAGTTTAATGTGAATCAGCCTTCATGATCTCTTTGGTGTTCGTGAATGAAGGCTTGCTGGGCTTTTCGCACTCTGTTCTATGTACTTTTTTCTCGTCTTCACTGATAGCAGACTTACGAAGTTAACCGTCGATAAGAAGGGCACGCCTCGCGATTGAGGGGCTCACCCGGGGTCGATATCATGAAAAAGACGCTGAAAGGCCCGTATGCTTTGTCAACACTCACCAGTCAGCCCTGGTGGGAGTCAACTGATCCGTGATGAACTAGGCTTCACAGATTACGGTGGCGACGGCCTAAGCTTCCTCCGAAGGTCGTCGAAGATCTGCAAGCAGCCAGGGTCGAAACTCAGCGGTGAAGGTGATATGCCCCAGCGTGCTAAAGAAACATCAGACAGTCTCGAAAAATATTGGCCCACGCTGGAACAAGCCTTTCCTGGGTCTCGATTTCCCCTGAGGGAACTGTACGCGGCCCTAGACGAAGCCTTGAAATGTATTTTCGGAGAACTCGTGAACAAGATGGGGAAACTGAAGCGTAAATTGATGAGCACATCGCCGAAAAAAAAACAACTCAGTCAGGCTGACGAGTCTCTGAAAACCATCATCGAAAAAGGATTGTAACAACTTGCAAGATGAGAGACGGACTCAGTTGGAATCCACTTCCTCGAACCGGGAACAGCTTCGATCCCAGATCAGCAGCGTCGCGGGAAACTATCAATCGAGTCCTGAATGAAGACACCACGTTGGCCAACAGGATCCGAATCCTCTTCTGGGAGCAAGGGATTACTATCGCCAGCATTTTAACTGCATTGGGCTTCATCATATCAACGCTGGTTGTATCGCTGAGTGGGGTGGTGCCCCCAATCCCCACCACCCACACCACCAAGTGGCGGTGATGTTAGAGACTGGATAAAAACATCTGAAATCCCTCGGGAGGCCCTGGCTAAACTTCGCTGGTAAGGCCGCGAAGCCCTGCCCGCATCCTGGGTAGCATCGTCTCGCGTGGCTGCTCAGCACGCTGGCTAAAACTGTCACGCGTGGCTCGGTCAAAACCTGTGGGCAGCCATTGTCGCAGTGGCGGGTCTGGTGTATGTAGCGGCTAAGGAATTTTTTAACCAAATGAGACCGACCGCTGATTCCCCGACCACCAGCCAGCTGTTTTACAGTTGATGTGCTGCTGATTGGACGCCTGCACGTGGGGGTTGGGGCTGTGGGGATGTGGGTTGAACCCTAGGCTCTGGGGTGGCGCCACTATACCCGTCTCACCAGTCGTGGATGGTGGCACATGGGGGTGTTGACATCGGGTTGGCGCTTCAACTTTGGCCTGCCATGGCAACGCAGCGATTTTGTTGTTGTAGCCCACCACTTTGTTGATTCTCAGTCGCGATGTCGCCGGAGCCATGTACAGTCCCATGTCGAACACGTGAGTCGACTTTTCGACCGGGCATATTCCAACACGCCTTGGTATCGTCGGATGGCACCGGTAGATCGACCGGGAGGCTACGGCATCCTCAACGTTGGACACGAACTGTTTCTGCACGCCTAAAGCAGTACCCGTACCAATGATACCGAATGCGTTTTGATTCTGAGCCCAGCACGCACCCTACACGCACGCTCAATCGAAGTCGTTCTGCCGCTCGGGTGCCGGCATGAGTGAACCCTCCTCGACGTGTCCAGCATGAACTTTTTCCAGTCATCCGCGGGCCCCTGCTCGAACCTCCAGACTCCTGTAATCCTTGCTGTCATCGAAAAGCCATGTAACGGTCATCCCACTTTCGTTTGTTGTGATGTGATGATACGACTTGTACCCCATTCTTTCATCTTTTCGCTGGCTTCCAAGAGGGGCATATTGTGAACGATGGGGATACCCAACCCGGTGGTTCGGCCCAGCAAACGCCAATCCGTCTTCGGGTCTAGCTTGAATTCATTGCAAATGCGTTCAGAGGCCCATTAATCGTACGGGTTATTTACTGCATCCCATGCTTTGTCCTGTGGGAGCGGAGCTGATCTCTTTGAGGATACGCCTGACCTGGTAGTACGCGGAAACGTGAACACAGACCTACCCAGCGGACCTCGCCGAGTGTCGCTCAACGTCAAGCCGCACCCGCTGTGGCGCACCACACGCGTGAAGTTGAGTTGATTCTGCCAGAACTGCATAGGGTGTTGAACCAGGCGTGGACTGCCTTGGACGTTATTCACGAAAAGCTTATACCGGTCGAACACATCTATGAACTGGGCTCAAATACAGCCCAGCTGCGTCGACCACGATCTTCTTCATGTCGCGGAAATCTATGTCCAGTTTAGGGTAAACACTCCCGATTTGTACATTTTAAAGTATTATATAATGGGTATATATACTCTAACATGTATGTAACACTTCCAGGAATAACGAGCAGCGAGTCCATTCAGCTGATGCACGCGATCGATAACACGTCGAACCAACTCGAAGTCGCACTCTGCGATATCACCTACCTACCTCGATGGACTAACATCAACGCCAGCAACAACAAGCTGTTCATCAGTGAAACCTGCAACCAGATAACTGACGGCTACTACAGCGTGTGCTCGCGCTTAAGCGGCGAGGTCTTCAAACCCCTTGGGAGCCGAACTGAAGATAAACGACTCAAACAGCACAGTGGTGTTAACCAACAACGGAATAAACCCCTTGAGGCTCGGTCGACCATTGGCGAGGACACTTTCGGTATGTCGCCGGACGAGATAAAACCCACAACTACCGCCACAGGCGAAGTTACCCGACCTAGTACCATACCGAGAGCTGTGCATTCATCTCGGTCAGCTGAGCACGACGGACAACATTCAAGGTGGTCACCCTTCCACGATACTGAGAGCGTACCGGTGAAAGCGGAGAAGTACAACGACAGTAGAACCGAGTCGTTTTCATCGCGGCAGTACAAGAGGTTAACTCGGGGCACCATCCCTGAGTTGGTAATATCAGTGTTAGATATAAAGCATAATCCTGTGAATATAGGATACCTCAGCATAACGTTGCACATAAAATGACTAGCGACAAGGCCCCAAATGAAGTTGGAAAAATGCGTCAATGTGGGGATCTCCTCGCCTCGGGGACACACGCGGATTCGACGACCCAGGAGTAGATGGTAAATTATGCTTTGCAACTGAAAAACAACATTTACAAACACGTTGAAGTCCCTCCATCGGTAGAACTCTAGGTGATATAGTAGATACCTCAGGAGCGCCATCAACACTCGGTTAGACCTAGTCCGATCGGTGATAATAGATGGGTGGTATACCCATCGCTCGAGGCAAACTGTTGACTTAGAAGATGTTGAGAGCACGACCGTCGCCCGAAACAAGCCATATACGCTTCGTCTTCACTGGACGACGACAAGTGGAGTGTTGTTGCCCTCTCGAAAGTGGATTGGTTTCTCAACATTAGTCTCGGCTTCCCCTCGTACGGTTCACGGAGAACAAAGACAACTACCTAAACAAAGTCGTGAACAACGGAACCCTGCTCGTGGCTTACATCCGGCGCAGCTTGGCGATTTAGTGTAATCATCAGCCCACTCTCCAGTATGGCAGCCCACATGCTGTCGAGCAGGCCCGGGATGCAAAACATGGCATTGCAGGTGGTGTCTGAATTGAAGGTGTGGTCAACATCCTGGAGAGTCTACCGGCGAACTCCACGCTGGTCATCCAAGTCTACCTTGGTGAACCACAGCCTTGAAGTCGAAGTCGTGAAGGGGATCAAACTCCTCGTGGGGAAACATCACCAGTATGACGTTTTGCACTGTTTTACGCAAGGGTGGGTGTCGACTCCCACACCAGTCTGCAAAGGGGTCACCGTGACCGTGGAAGACACGATATCCCTCACCAAGATCTTCTTACCCAACAACATACACACCTCATGGGGTGAAGTGTACCCTGAGAAATTAAAAGAAAACAGTTGGAAACTATCTTATGATCGTAATATAACAATGACTAGTCATCGAACCCAGCGCCACGCTTTAATCGATCTAGGAGACACGGAGGGATTCGATCTGCCCGGGCGAGGAAGGCGCCTTATACGTCCTACACTTGAAAGACAAGCGTGTATAGGCGGGGCGCAATGGCCGATCATCGACCCAACATCACACTCGAGGGGACCTAGGAGGCATAGAGGGATTCGATCAGCCGGCGTGAGCGGCACCTCATACGCCCTGCGCTTAATAGGCGGCATGTATGCGATGCGGGTGCCTCTGGCAGACGACTTTAGAGAGCCCAAATGGTTGATCAACATGACCCTCACCACACCTTATATCTTTTCCACAAAGGTAGGGTGTCTCGAAATTAAGAACAACGGTATCTTGCTCGGGGTTTCATCTCCATGGGCTTTCAGAGTATAAGAGTTTCCCAAACACCAAATAGCCGGGCTACATGTTAAATACAACCAAGGATGCACCTTTAACATTTACATTATACGCCTGTCCTACTACATTATGAAGAAGACATTGATGGGGCTAGGGGTGGGGTCCCCTGGCACCTTTACCTGGGGTGGAAATAAGATGGCCACATTCATCTTCATTCTACGGACAACCATTATCGTATCGTCATACAGCGGAGCTCGGACCCCTCACTGGGGTTGCTGCCCCCTTAATAAGCAACCATATAGTTAGTATAGAACAAGAGTTACCTATTGACCTTTCCACTATTCACCTACACGAGCGTAGGGCCTTATAAGCCTCAAGTACATTGATCGACTATTAAATAGAGCCCAATTAAAAATATCTTGTAGTATATATTATACTCACAGGATGGGGCTGTACCCAGTCGTAGAGGAAGTCAGCGAAGACACTGGAAACCGTGAGGCGGGTTCCGCTTTGAGACAGTTATGTTATGTAAAATGCCAACTAGAACAAGACAGCGACACACCGGAAAGCACTATGTAAGAAGTACCATAGAGCTTTCAATATCGTGGACGGGACTGATACTGTCCTTACGACAACCAGCATGGGACTAGAGAGTGACAGGTGTTGGGTTGTTGGCCACCATCGTGGCGCCGCACCTATAGTGCTAGGCATTGAAATAACAGCTGGGGTTGTAGGGGTGGTAGGGTTGGTGTTTAAGTTTGCATCGCGCAGACTACACTGTAAGGCATTGAAACATGGCGAGATCAGGGTTCTGGCTGAAGCAAAGCTGAACACGGTAAGTGGCGTATTTCCACGGCACTCACTGACAGTAAGATCTCAGAGGAGGAATTTCGTTCAATCCTCTCTGAACTTCGACAAGTACCGTAAGATGAAACAAGAAATCCGGTCCAAGTCTCGTGAAGTCTGCTATCAGCGAAGACAAGAAAAACAAGTACATAGAACTGGGGAGTCACGAAAAGCCCAGCAAGCCTTCATTACGAACACCAAAGAGATCATAGGCGATTCACATTAAACTGTTTCATCGAGGTCAACCACGACATAGGGCGATCACAATAGTGCCGCGTGATCAGGAAAGTGTCGGTTCAAGCGGTAATAGTGACGAGGAAGTTAACTGGGGTTCAAAACTGGTATATACAATGGCGGGAGAGATAAGGGCCGGACAAAAGCTTTATTTCGCTTTACAGAGGCTTTTGTTGGAAATTATCTAGTACCCCATTGTGTATACTACTTATATTGAGAAAAAGCAGTGTAACAGGCTACAATTACAAACTGATCACATGGTACATGGCACAACCAAGTCAAAATCAGATCTTAAATACAATACATCTCTGCATAGAAATCTGAGGATACTTCCATAGAAGGTTGAATCTGGTGAACTTTGACCCTCCAGTCTAGAAACGTTACTCCAAGAAAACTAGAAAACCTTGCTTTTGGGTGTAGATACCATGGTGCTCAGAAAAATAGAGATCCGGGTAAGAATTGGTGTTCAGCAACCCATGCTTGTCGTAAGAGGCAGCAATAGTCCGGTTGACTTCATTTGAGACCGATGAATTACTCACCAACACAAAATCTAATACATGCAACAAAACCAAAACCAAAGCGATCATTATTTAGTTGTCACCTTTAGCTATTTCTGACTAGTGTTGGTCCAATTAATTGAAATAATCGAAGATTGGTTGCAGTGACTAAGCGACCAAGCAATTGATCATGTTGTCTCATAATCGAACACAAACAATTCTAGAACACTTGTTTTCATTAACAGTATTTTCACTAGGTTGGTTTTGTGTGTTACATTTCATAAGCACTACAAGCTCGTTCAAAGTCATGATTGAATTTATCTTAAAGACTCTAAGAAATTTATGTTCCTCCATACTAGTCATCCTTTAAAGATGTGGAAATTTTGCCCAAAAATCCAAAGAACTACATGCTTTTTTCCTTATTTTTGTGCATTAACACATTTCATAAATGGCGCTAACCAATTATTTACGATGATTGATCGGTTGTAATGAACCAATCATCAATTATGAGATTTTAACCAATTCCCAACACTATTTCTGGCGAGGAGGACCACTTGCTGGTAGAACATCCAAGTGTGCGAGATGAACGTGTAAAATTGAAATTTCACTGCACACGCTTGTTAATTTCCTGGCTGTTCTACCGGCAAGTGGTCCCCCTCATAAGAAATAGCGAAAAGTGCCAACAAAATAATGATCGTTTATTAAACAACATTTTTATTCAGGTGTCCCAAATTATGAGACAAATCATCAGAGTTGGTCTATCACAATTGCATAAATTGATGCTCATGATTTTGATCACTGGATTGTCTGGTCCAGATTCAATCATTTACAGACTGCTGTCATTCATATAGCTGCAATATTGCTGAATGTGGCATTAAACAAACAATAAACAAATAAACCATGGTGCTCAGAGATGTCAACATTTATGCATACATACAAAAGTGCCCAATCTATACTGTTTGCATTCAGAGTAAAATATTATTTTAACCGCTTAACACTTAACGTTTTCAAGAAGGAAAAATCAAACATGCTGGACTAAATAGTTTGCCACAAACAGTCTTGACACTGATTGCCTGATTTATAAGACTCTGCCATCTTATGAGTGAGGTGTTCTCAGAAGCAGAGAGGTACTGTATTGTACAGGAGGAAAATATCTCATTTTTCTTACAGCCTTGTATCAATTAAGATGATTTTATTATACACACGCACACATACAAACTGCACAAACTAGGAAGACACATGTATCTCTTTGTGTTGCTTTGATAAGCCACCTATTGTAAACATACTAAGCTCGGGGGCCAGTTCTTACAGCAGTCTAAATCGTTACTCTCTCACCCTTAATGGCTGTCAATATTGTGTCACCAAGACTATAACACCAATGGACGACAAGGACTATCCTTGGTTTCAAGTTGTTGAACAAGAGCAGTGAGAGAAGACGTGATCTGCATGTTCGGAAATAGGTGATCAGGTACTATACAGCAATCTGGTCTGCAGAGTTGCCTCCCTTTGGCATGCTATACTAGGCACATAAAGAAACTGTGCATACAAAAATTTAAAATCTAAATTTATCAAACCAGTGTAGACACATAAGGATTTAAACTCAGAGATTAGTGACATGTATCCATCTGCATGCATTGCCATGTTCCGTGGCGTCGGGTGGGTTAGATCCTTGAGGCGTGCAATACGTTGTTGCACGTGCATTCCGGGAAAGAGAAACAGAGCAAATGAATGCCACACAATACTGTCACTTTGGAAAGCTCAACCCCTCCCTTGCGATCGTTCAAAAAATTAAGCGGCTATTGAAGCGCATAGCATGCCAAGGCTCACGCCTGCACATGGGATGGTCCGTGGGGAATGTCTCAACGACAAGTGGCTACACATTTCCACTGCCACCGAACACCATTTCTGCACTGGTGAGATGCTACCAGAACACAAATGGCGTCATCGATCGCCACGCTCTGGACGGCCCGCGTGTAACAACGCCAAGACAGGACAAATGGATAAGGGTGACCCATCTTTGCCACAGGTTTCAGACTGCAGTGATGACTGCCCGAACCATCCCAGGACTTCGCCGTATCCACCCCAACACAGTTCGACAACGTTTACGTCATCACGGGATCAGACCCGACGGCCCCGCCATACGGCCTATCCTGACACAAGCGTCATAGACAAGCTCGCAGAAGGTGGTGCGAAATCATGTCCGCAGACCCTTGTTTTGGTGGAGAAATGTTGTTTTACAGATGAGTCCAGGTTTAACATTTCCCATAGTGATGGACATCAAGCGTGCCTATAGGCGTGGGAGAAGCGTTATGCACAGGCCTGTGTCTTGGAGAGGAATAGCTTTGGTGGTGGTTCCGTGATGATTTGGGGTGGAATAACAGCACGCCAAAGAACTCCTTTGGTGATTGTCCAGGGCAACTTAACTGGTGTGGGCTACAGGGATCAGATTCTTCGACCTGTGGCAATTCCTTTTCTGCAGCGCCATGGCCCTGGGTTAACATTCCAACAGGACAATGCCCGCCCTCATACAGCAAGGGTTGCTATGGATTTCTTGCAACACCACAACGTTGACTTACTGCCTTGGCCTGCAAATTCACCGGATCTCTCCCGATAGAGCATGTTTGGGACGAAATGGATCGGCGTCTACGCCGTCTTCCTCATCCGCCAGATAACGTCCTTGACCTTGCAACAGAACTTGAGAACTTGAACTTGAACTATAGGCTCTATCATCGTCGATGCACTGCTGTTCTCAATGCCGATGGTAGACATACCCGTTATTGAGCTTGTGACATGGTCGCTTGACCCCTGTCCCGCTTGTGGACTCATGGACGTCATTGTGATTGACTTTTCAATTGAAATTCTCCCGACTTGTTATGGTCTCATGATCCCTCCATTAAAGTTTATATGTACCTTTGACATTGTTATCGTACTTATCAACTGGGATAATATTTTGACAATGCACAGTTTCTTTATGTCAGATTAACTAAAGAAATTGTCTGTGCTTTTGAAGGTGAACCCTACATGAAGAACTGCAGATTCCAATGTCATAATTACTATGCTGAAGGAAAAGATATTTTGGACCATGAATATTTGGGGGATACTTTTGGTAGTGAAGACTTACTGCAAACATTCAGAAATATCCCCCAAACTTTTGTGATCCAATGTTTTGGACCAGCATGCATCCCTCCTCATGACCAGAGAGTAACATGGCACAGGGTGTCATAGGGACAATATGGCAAGGTGCATTACAAGATGTTTGTCATCTGGTTGCCCCTGTGTGCACCATACCTGACCTTGTGGGTCTCAACTGGTAAAGATCTGGATCTAAGATCTTCTTGAAACATTGCCCTGACATGCAGTCATATGACTGGAACACTTTAACACACCAGTCGGATTAAATGAAGAAATTGTATGCACTTTTCAAGATTAAACCTACAGTAAGAACTGTCATGCTTAAGAAAAAAACAAAATCATTAATATTTGGGGAGATATTTTTTGTAGTGAAAACTTACAACAAAAAATCAGAAATAACCCTAAAATGTTCATGATCCAATGTTTTCACCCAGTATATGTCCCTCTTCGTAACCAGAGAGTAACATGGAACAGGCTCTCTCATAGGGACAATATGGCAAGGTGCGTTCCAGGATATTGTCAACTGGTTGCCCCTGTGTGTGGACTAAAACAGCATGTGAGTGTATTTTACTGGCATGAGCATTGTACTATACTGAAGTTATGATCGGTAACCCTTTAATTGTTATTTTTCTTCATCCCAACGCAGGTAATATCAGTTCATTTTCCTTAAGCTGAAAGTGCACAATATTTTTTACATATTTTTTGTAATGATTGATGCCTGAAATTAATCAGGAGATTAGGGATTAGTAATCTTGCATTTGATCGAAAATGACACAGTTCCTTGGATGGGGTATGCTAAGGACCTACTTTGACATGTCACAGTCTGAAATCAAATGTGTTCTCATGAAAGAGAGGGCGGTGGGGTAGCCTAGTGGTTAAAGTGTTGGCTCATCACGCCGAAGACCCGGGTTCGAATCCCCACATGGGTACAAAGTGTGAAGCCCATTTCTGGTGTCCCCCGCCATGATGTTGCTGGAATATTGCTAAGAGTGGCGTAAAACCAAACTCAGTCAGTCAGTCATGAAAGAGAATGAGATTCTTTTCAACACTTGCATGTTTTTGAGTTATAACAACTGTAAACGTGTAGATGATACTGAAATGAGTTGAGACAGATTTGAGAGATTGTCACTAAACATTTTTCTAATACTTCAACAAGAGCAAGTCTTTACACAAACTGGACTCCTTAGAATATGTCCATGAACATGCACACCTATAGTCAAAAATCATCTTTTGATCACCTCTTGATGCTAAACTGTACCAACCGCCATACCCAACAAGTTCAAACTTAAGCATGAAAGTTAAGGATCCTTGTCACAACCTAATTCTTAAATAATGCCTTTCTGATGTCATTATAGCCCTATCAAATATGTGTTTCAGGAAACATGCACCTTCTGCAGCAGAAAGCTGATGTTCCTCTTCAAGAAGGAAGATGCCATGAAGGACTCTGATGGTGATGGCATCCCTGATCACCTTGACAAAGATGACGATAATGATGGCATCCCTGATCACCTCGATGGAGATGATGATGGAAATGGTATCCCTGACGACAAGCAGGTTGATTCAGATGGTGACGGTATCCCTGACTACCTTGATGAGGATGATGACAACGATGGCATCCCTGATCACCTCGATGACCAGAAAAACGTGGACACTGATGGTGACGGTATCCCTGATTATCTCGATGATGATGACGATAATGATGGAATTCCTGACCATCTTGACAATGATGATAATGGTGATGGTATACCTGATGACAAGGAGAAGGATAGCGATGGAGACGGCATCCCAGACTATCTTGATGATGACGATGATAATGATGGCATCCCTGACCATCTCGATAATGATGATGACGGTGATGGAATCCCTGATGACCAAGAAATTGACACAGATGGTGATGGCATCCCAGATTATTTGGATGACGATGACGATAATGATGGAATTCCTGACCATCTGGATGATGATGATGATGGTGATGGTATCCCTGACAACCAGGAGAAGGACACAGATGGAGATGGCATCCCAGATTATCTAGATGATGATGATGACAATGATGGCATCCCTGACCATCTTGATAATGACGCTGATGGTGATGGCATCCCTGATGATGAGGAAATTGATACTGATGGTGATGGCATCCCAGATCATTTGGATGACGATGATGATGGTGACGGGATACCTGATCACTTAGACAATGATGATGATGGCGATGGTATCCCAGATCACAAAGAACTAGACACAGATGGTGATGGCATCCCAGATTATCTAGACGATGATGATGACAATGATGGCATCCCAGATCATTTAGATGATGACGATGATGGGGATGGTATCCCAGACAGCCAGGAGGTTGACACAGATGGTGATGGAATTCCCGACTACCTTGATGACGATGATGACAATGATGGAATTCCAGATTATTTGGACGATGACGATGATGGTGATGGTATTCCTGATTCTCAAGAACTTGACACAGATGGTGATGGTATTCCAGACTATCTTGATGATGATGACGACAATGATGGTATCCCTGACTACCTTGATGATGACGATGATGGTGATGGTATACCAGACAGCCAGGAGGTGGACACAGATGGTGATGGAATTCCTGATTACCTTGATGATGATGATGACAATGATGGAATTCCGGATCATCTTGATGACGATGATGATGGAGATGGGATTCCTGATAGTCAAGAACTTGACACAGATGGGGATGGAATTCCTGACTATCTTGATGATGACGACGACAATGATGGTATCCCAGATCATTTGGATGATGACGATGATGGTGATGGCATTCCTGATAGTTTCGAGAGGGATACGGATGGTGACGGCATTCCAGATTATCTTGATGATGATGATGATAATGATGGTATCCCTGATTACCTTGATGATGATGATGATGGCGATGGAATTCCTGACAGCGAAGAGTTAGATACTGATGGGGATGGCATCCCAGATGACATTGATGATGACGATGACAATGATGGAATTCCAGACTATTTGGATGATGACGATGATGGTGACGGAATACCTGATTCTCAAGAACTTGACACAGATGGTGATGGTATCCCAGATTACCTTGATGATGACGATGACAATGATGGCATCCCTGACCATCTTGATAATGACGATGATGGTGATGGCATTCCTGATGACCAAGAAACTGACACGGACGGTGATGGAATTCCAGATCACTTGGACCTGGATGACGATGGTGATGGGATTCCAGACCATCTGGATAAAGATGATGATGGTGATGGCATTCCTGATGACAAGGATCAAGACACTGATGGAGATGGCATCCCAGACTATCTGGATGACGATGATGACAATGATGGCATCCCAGATCATTTGGACAATGATGATGATGGTGATGGTATCCCAGATGACCAGGAAATTGATTCTGATGGTGATGGAATCCCAGATCATTTGGATGATGATGATGACAATGATGGTATACCAGATGAACTTGATGATGATGATGATGGTGATGGAATTCCCGACTGGCAAGAAGTTGATACCGATGGTGATGGCGTTCCGGACTACCTAGATGATGATGACGATGGTGATGGCATTCCGGATAGTGAGGATGATGATGATGATGGTGATGGTATCCCTGATAACCAAGAAGGTGATTCAGATGGAGATGGTATTCCAGACTACTTGGATGATGATGATGACAATGATGGCATCCCAGACAGTGAGGAGGGTGACACAGATGGTGATGGAATTCCAGACTATCTTGATGATGACGATGATGGTGATGGAATCCCCGACTGGCAAGAAAAGGACACAGATGGAGATGGTGTCCCAGATTATCTCGATGACGATGATGATGGAAATGGTATTCCAGACTATCAGGAAGTAGATTCCGACAATGATGGAATTCCTGACTATTTGGACGATGACGATGACAATGATGGAATTCCTGATCATTTGGATGAAGATGATGATGGGGATGGTATTCCAGATTATCAAGAGGTTGACACAGATGGTGATGGTATTCCAGATTATCTTGATGATGATGATGATAATGATGGCATTCCAGATGATGAAGATGATGATGATGACGGTGATGGAATTCCTGATCATTTAGCTGTTGACACAGATGGAGATGGCATTCCTGATCATCTGGATGATGATGATGATAATGATGGCATCCCAGACCACCTTGACAATGATGACAATGGCAATGGTATTCCTGATGACCAAGAGTTAGATACAGATGGTGATGGTATCCCAGACTATCTTGATGATGACGATGACAATGACGGTATTCCTGATCATCTTGACGATGACGATGACGGTGATGGCATCCCTGATTCTCAAGAACTTGATACAGATGGTGATGGTATCCCCGACTATCTGGATGACGATGATGACAATGATGGCATCCCTGATGCTCTTGATGAAGATTCAGATGGTGATGGAATTCCTGACTACCAGGAAATTGATACTGATGGGGATGGCATCCCTGACTATCTGGATGATGACGATGATAATGACGGTATCCCTGATCATCTTGATGACGATGACGATGGTGATGGCATCAAGGATGAAGATCAAATTGATACAGATGGAGATGGAATTCCTGATCATTTGGATGATGATGATGATGGTGATGGAATCCCAGACCACTTGGACAAGGATGATGATGGCGACGGTATCCCTGATGACCAGGAGAGGGACACGGATGGGGATGGTATACCAGACTACCTAGACGATGATGATGATAATGATGGAATTCCTGATGATGAAGATGAGGATCAAGATGGGGATGGAATTCCTGATGAACTTGAACAAGACACAGATGGAGATGGAATTGTAGATTTTTTCGATGATGACGATGATAATGATGGAATTCCAGATGTTAGTGATACTGATGCCAATGGCAATGGAATCCCTGACTTTATGGAGAAAGACAGTGATGGAGATGGTATTCCAGATTATATTGATGATGATGATGACAATGATGGCATCCCAGATGTTTTGGATAATGATGATGATGGTGACGGCATACCTGATGACAAAGAAGACTTTGATGGGGATGGGATACCTGACTACATGGATCTGGATGCTGATGGTGATGGCATCCCTGACAAGCTCCCGGATCAGGATGGTGATGGCATCCCTGACCATCTTGATGATGATGATGACAATGATGGCATCCCAGATGACAAGGAAGATGCTGATGGTGATGGGATTCCTGACTACCTGGATGAGGATGCTGATGGTGATGGCATACCAGACAGAGAGGTTGACACTGATGGAGATGGTATTCCCGACTACCTGGATGACGATGATGACAATGACGGAATTCCTGACAGACTTGACGATGATGATGATGGGGATGGCATCCCTGATAGTGAGGAGAAGGGACAATGTGATAAGGATGGATGTAAACTTGACCCCAAGAAAAGGTTGAAGAGGAAGAAGAAAGGAGGAAGTCATTCTGAGAGCAGCCTCTTCTCCCAGATGGCAAGTTCCTTGATGGGCATGTTTGATGTAGAGGATGACAAGGATGGAACCAAAGAAGAACCTGCAGTGAAATATGCTCCAATCAAGCAGAAGGCCCATGAAGAGAAGTATGACATTGTTGAACTACTGTCTGAAAGATTCTTTGGAGTAGAATCGAAATATAATGATGACGATAACAATAATGACAAAGATAAGAAACCTGGAAAGGATGTTGAGGTAGATGAAGATGTTAAAGCAAAACTGGCGAAAAAGAAGGCCCAGATGCAAGTGCTTCAGAATGCCAGAATGAAGCAACTGGCTGCAGACAAGAAGCTTCCTCAGGTTGTCCGTGCTAAGCAGCAAGCTCAGCAGGTGGAGAGGCTCAAGCAGCAAGCAGTGAGAGAGGCATCCATTAGGAAAATGAAAGCTGCCAAGGCTCAAGAGCAAGGCAAAGGCAAACAGCAAGTTCAAGGTAAAGGCAAGAAGTCAGGTCTTGGAACTGGTGAAGTTAAACCTGAAAAGAAGCAGCAGACACAAGCACCAGTCAAACCAGTTCAAGCTCAACAAGGGCAAAAGAAACCAGATGTTAAAACTCAGGACAAACAACCAAAACAACAGCCAAAGCAAACTCAAAACAACAGCCAACACAACCACCCAAACAACAGGCAAAACAACCACCCAAACAACAGCCAAAGCAACAACCAAAACAACAGCCAGCACAACAACCAAAGCAACAGCCAAAACAACAACCTACGCAACCACCAAAACAACAGCCTAAGCAAGCTGTCCCACAAGGAAAACCACCTCAAGGCCAAGCAAAACCTCAAGGTCAGACCAAGCCTCAAGGTCAGGCCAAACCCCAAGGTCAAGCCAAACCTCAGACTCAAGCCAAACCCCAAGGTCAAGCAAAGCCTCAAGGTCAATCAAAGCCTCAAGGTCAAGCCAAGCCTCAAGGCCAAGCCAAGCATCAGCCTCAGCCACAACAAGCTGCCACAAAAGCAAAGCGTCCACATGCGTAATAAAAGATGGATCATAGTGTACAGCTATGAATGCGCCGAGAGTCTGGAGTTGTTCTACAAACACATTCCCTCCTTCCAGTCAAACTCTAATCCCTTGCTACATTCTTGTCCGAGATAAGAACAGCCAGTGATCGTAGATCCTTTTATTGATCTCAGTTGATACCATGAATGGTGATCTTGTGATGCCTCCTCAAAGAAGTGCTGACGAGCTGAAAGAGCATCAACTTGAATAAGAGTCCATATATCTGTGTATGTTCTCTGGAGAAACAAAGAAGAAGGTGCAGACTTCTCTCTGCAGAAAATTACAGTGGAAGAATTGCAGCCTTCCAAAATTTCTCTCCATCCCTACAGGCTCAGGGATGACAATCTTACATGACTCACCAGAGAAACTTGAAATCCAGAGTCAGAAGAAGGTATTTTCGTGTTAAGATCCACCCTGGTTCTTAGGGTTAAGCTGATAGATTGTTCAGTAGTTGTCATCCCTGAACATATATTTGCTCCATCTATGTACTATTCATATGGCTTTATCATATATTGAAGTATGTTAATATTAGCCATAGTTACATACTAGACTAAGCCGATCACAAGTACTGGAATGATCGAGATTTACATCACCCTAATCCTTGCTAGGAAACCCTAATGATACACCATTAATCCTTTAAGGATGTCCGCTGGTAAGATTTTCGTGATTACTGTACTCTCTATCATGAATCATGAGTGCTCTACTCATTATTCTAAATCAGTCGATCGCCAATGTAGATTGTTGCAGTGTGTCAGAAATGAAGGCACATACGTAAATATGCAATATTTTATCGATTTACAAATAATGTGATAACTACTGGTAACATAAAGATTTCTATTTTTTTAATTTCTGTTTATATCCATATATGGTTAAATTGTTTGAAAAAGTTGAAAATTAATGTTTGTACATTAGGAAAACTGTCAACACAATAATTTCCCTATCAGCCTTTATAAGAAAGTGTTAATGTGTCAGTTGTCAACAGGTGAGGACACTACAGCCCTGTTCATTTTCTTTTGTACACATTGTATTTTATAAAATCTATACACTTTCTTATTAAACATATTTTAGAGCTACTATTAAATATATCTAGAATAAATGAAATAATCTTATAAGAGACCAGCGGACATCCTTAAAAGAACTAAATGTCTCTTTGACCGGTTTATTCTGCAACCAGTATATATCATATATCCTGGTTGAAATACGTAATATATATCCTGGCCAGTTCATGTAATATATCCTGGCATATATCTGTGATATTGCTGAAAAAACACACATCTCAAGGCTTAATTACTATGTATTTCAATGTATAATGTCCATTGGATGTTCATATATTTTGTTATACACTATATCTGTAGTGCCTTTGGAAATAGCGTTTCCGGAATATTCTGGAATATTCACAATGGTGCTGTATACAACTAACATATACATGATATATATTTAACATCTGTGATATATCTATGCAACATGTTTCAAGAGCAATGTTAAACTTGTGTTATTATGCAATTGTACAGTAATAACTCGTGGAAATAATGAAAAATTGTCAAGCGTTATGAAGAGGATGCCAGCCCCTTTTGGCATGCAAGATTTGAGTGTCTATGGCGAGGAATTCTGGCCACGACAGTGTCGTACTATTATGTTTTGTATGCAGCTTCAACATTTAAAAAAACATGGTATACATAAATGTCCATTATATAGTAAATTTCTAAATATGTTTTCAGTAATTTGACTTTAGTGTCATTTTGTACATACTTTATTTACATATTTATTTATAATTTCATATTTTACATAGAAATTTGTGTTACAAATATAAGTATTCTGTGTTTTAAGAGTGAGCAATGATGTTCAGTTTTAAAAATTAAATGGTTTTCGGGATTCAGAGGATGGGGTTGGCATCCTCTATCATAGTAATGGTGGTCTCCGCATGCACTTTACCTGGTAATGATACCTCTGACTAGCTCCATGAGAACTACAGGAAAGAATATTCTCTATGTATTATTTTTAATGAAACCAGAAAAATATTTGTTTCACAAATACATTTGCAAATTTGAAATGTTACTGGACTAGAATATGAAATAACGATTTAAAATGCTGTTTTTTGTCATCCATCTAAGTTTGTAATGGAACTATTGTAATTGTTTAACTTTGAGATAAAATTCAATGGGCATCAAACAGCGCTTAGTACAATGAAAAATACTTTCAATGGATTGATGATTTAGATTGTCTCTTGATTAAACTGAGACACAACATGAAAAGTTCAGATTTGGCTGTTTAGATTTTATCTGTGATAAACCTATGGATATAATACTGACTAATTCTCATGTTGTGCTGCAGTGACATGGCATGAGATAGGTGGCAGTCAAAGAAAGTTTTATTGAAGGCAGTCAAACTATTTGTTTGATGTTTGATGATGTTTGATCTGAGTACACAGAAACCTTGTCTTTGTTTGCCTCATTCATGATCCTCATCACACCGTGACCAGGGTATCCATGCAGTATTACCTCCCTTTAAATGCTGCTTGTTATGCAACAAATTATAATCATCTTTAGTCTAATTCTCCTTTTAAATACTACTTGTTATGCAACACATTATAATCATCTTTATTCTAATTCTGACCTTTTAAATATTACCTATGCAACCCATTATAATTGTCATTATTCTAATTCTCCCTTAAAATACTATTTGCTATATGACACATTATAATCCTCTTTCTTCTAATTCTCCCTTTAGATACTGCTTGCTACGCAACACATTATAATCGTCATTATTCTAAGTCTCTCTTTTAATACTACTTGCTATGCAACACAATATAATCGGCTTTCTTACAATTCTCCCCTTAAATACAACTTGCTATGCAACATATTATCATCATCATTGTTCTAATTTTCCCTTTAGATACTACTTGCTATGCAACACATTTAATCGTCATTATTTTAATTCATGAAAATTAACGCACAATAAGATTTAACGTTTCCATGGTAAGATAATAGGAAGATGGTTAAAGCGTAACATTTTGATTTGAACAGTTGATTTCACCTGGTCTCACCATTCATTGACAATGTATTTTGTTTTTCTATGTAGACAGTTGTCCCTGCAGCAGTCTTATAGTACCTGTAGCTTGGAATATTCACATATCTGTTTGACTACATAATTTTGATAAGAATGGCATGTATGTGTTATAAATGGTTGACATATTTCTTGCAAAATGATTTATGAAAGTGGAAAATACGAAGTGTGTGTGTCGTATTGTTTTGAGATTTTTTGTTGTAAACAACTTTTGATTATATCATTCAAGTGACAGTATATTTATTTCATGTACGTTGAAATAATTGGAAAGATCTAGCAGCTTTGTGCATGGACATTTCAAAAGCTACTATCTTTAAGACTTATTATTATTTACATATTTTAACTAGGGCTTCACATGAACAATTAGGGAACCAAACCCAGATCTTTAGCATAACAAACAAACACAGCAGCCACTGGGCTACACCACTGTCCCCTTAAACGTATGAAATGAAATATATTGTCACTTAATCGGTATGATGGAACAGATGTAAATGAGTATTACACCACCGACTTGAGCCAGATAAATCCAGGACAGCCAAACATTCCTGAGGGCCTGGGAGACAATCTCAGGATATTTTACTGATTTAGCGTAACATCGGCATCCGATCTTGACTTAACTCTGCCTTAGATTGTTGTCTAAGTCATGTTTTACCTTGTGCTGTAAACTACCTGTTGTATAGTTCATACATGTCCAGTGAATGTTTAAGTTACTGGTTGAGCAAATGTGGCTATATTTCTGAAGTTCAAGGCAGAAGCAGATCTTTATAATTGAATATTTATCATGATAAAATATTGTCTGCACATTTCATAATGGTAACTTAAATTTGAAATATGTCAAACAAGTTTCAAATTTGGAATTTATGCCATGAAATGTACACTGAAAATACAGTTGGTAATATCTCCATATTGGAGAGCAGGGTTAGAGCTGGTATTTATCTTCATATATATATTTTGTTATTGTGTTACTGTTTCCATGAAATAAAGAAACAAGTTAACAAAAAAATAAACAAAACATTGCGTAATAAAATCTATGAGGGAAATATTCTGTTTAGAGGAAAAGTGAGTTCACTTGACCTTGTGCTTCAAGAAATAGCAGACATATTTTGACCAATCAGCATAGACAAGATTGTTTTATGCTATACTGTGTTTTAGCCAATGAAAACGCTGTATATATGTGCTAGCAGTTTAGTTATATGTTCAGAGCTAGAGTTATGGAGTGGGTTAAGTTTGCACCTTGTTGTGTAGGTGGTTTCTACAGGTTAGAGAAAACGGTTCATTAGCGTTTCTGTGATTTGTTTTCCGGGAAATTGTATAAACCCTTTCCATTCTGTGAAACAAGAATTCTTAATGCAATGTGATAAAACATTAGAAACTGTCAGTTGTTTTTTCACTACAATGAACTCATTTCAAAATATGTTTTCGATAATGCATTATATGGCTGTTTGGCAGTTGTGTAAAAATATACAATTTAATACAACTAATTACATGTAAATAATTTTGCAATAAGAAAACTTCTAGAACAAATAACCACACAAAAGAATATATTTGTTTTATGAAAAACTACAAAATATAACATTTAATATTACTTACTCTTATGATAAATTATCTTTTAAAATATGTCGTAAAAACTAGCGCTTGAATTAAATCAAACTTTCGTTTTTGAGCCCCAGTAATGATATGTATATTTCAGATAAAGAAATTATGTTTATGTAAAAAATTGTATATTTTTTAAGAATACATTTATATTAACAATGAACTGTTTTTAATGAGGTTTCATATTTGGTATCTATTGACGTTTCATGATTACAAAATTCACATAAACTAATTTCAGATATTCAGATTGTCACGAAAAAAGTGTTTCATTCTTTGTATTCCACTTCCTCCTCTTGAAACTCTCCCAGCACCACTGTTTTCTGTATATATGTCTTCGTGCTGGACTGCTGAACGCTGGAACTAGTTGTGTGGTAGCAGTAGCATTTCCCAGTAGGCTTCAGGGGGAAGTTGGCTTCCGTCTATGCTTCACTGTACATTCTGTAAATATCCTTGTCAATAAAATGTACATAAACTGTTTACCTCGTATTTTGTTGTGTTTGACCCGAGGGCGCCATTTCTGCCAGTTTCGGTTGGTTGGGTTTTTTGTTTAACGCCGCACTCAGCAATATTCCAGTTATATGGTGGTAGTCTGTAAATAAACGAGTCTGGACCATACAATCCGGTGATCAACAGCATGAGAATCATTCTACGCAATTGGGTTATGATGACTTATATAGCAACCACGTCAGCGAGCCTGTCCACCCAATCCTGTTTGTCGCCTCTTACGACAAGCATGGGTTACTGAAAGCACATTCTAACCCATATTAGAATTCAAAAGAAGGTATGAACACTTGATTTTTCATGTGAATATAGTTAAAGGGAAACAACACTCCAAGTTTTAAAATATGAAACATTGACTGGCTATTTCCTAGCAGAAAAATATGCTTATTGTGGACTTCAATTTTGACTGGTTTGACTTGTGTTTGGAGCTATTTTCACTGTGTTTGCGAGACCTGTCATAGGATCGAAAAATTAGGTGCATATAAAACAAAAGATATACAATAACGAGCTAGATGTACCCAAACGTAATGTGTTTGTTGTTGATATTGGATTTGACGTCACAAAATTTAGTCAGTTGATTAGAACTCTTCTGGGCTTTCCATAGATGCTAAATGTGCAGGGGTTATATTTGATATATAGATATGATAATGGTGCTGCCATGACTTGTTGAACAGCCCTCGTAATGCTCATAAGATTTAAAAGGATGAAACTATCAGTGAACATCGCAAAATGCACAGTAAAAACCTATCCCTTCAGATAACAAACTTAGTCAATAAAAATGTGACATTTGATATAAATTATTACTAGACATGATGATTTAACTATAAATTAATTTTTTGTTCTGCAAGGCATTGTTATAAATAAAGATTTGTCTGTGTATATTCTCATAAACCAAGGTGAAAATGTTTGGTAAGCATCATCTGTTGACACAAATATGCATCTTGTGATTATGCATGATAATTAAAATTGCTCTGGCTGCGCGACATGTAGTGTTGTTTCCCTATAAGCTTTCATGATTGAGTTAGTGACAGTGTGCGAAATAGCTAGCCTGTGGCTAGTAAAAAACCAAGTCAGGCCAGTAATTCTCTACAGTCACTGGCCCAACTGGCTAGTGAATACCCATGGGGTCATTTTGTTAATATATCACTCTCTCCGACTTGTTAAGTTATGATACACTTTCAAATCATGCAAGGTTATGGCCTGATAAAAATGTTCATCATATTAGCAGCTTAATGATGAAACCCATGTCTACATTCAAATTTCGGGCAAGTGAATGATTCTGTCGGCTAGTAACTTTCAGGCAAGCAAAGTTTGGAAACTATTTCGTACACTGGTTATTGAGTAAATTTTTACATTCCAGCAATATCATGGTGGGTGAAATCAGAAATGGGCTTCAACAAATGGTAATTGGGGGGAAACTGAACCCTGGCCATCGGTGAGATGAGCGAATGCAAGCTTGGGTTAGTGAAGACCAGTTCTATTTTAGCCAGATCTTCATTGCTAACAGAGGTATTGAGTGTTTTGTTGACTTACAGAATATGGTTACAAATCTAGCATTGAAACGAGACATCAGATTGTCTGGTGACATCATGACAAACTCCCTATAGTGATGATAACAAATTCTTGCAATATTTTAGACCAAGAAACTACCAAAATATATTCAATCATTTCAAATTTTTTATTCAACAATTGTAACAAATTTTGACACCTTTCACTTAGGTATAAATAAATACCACATATTCTCAAATATGACACACAAAGCTTAAATAAAATGCATATATGCAAACACCTATTGCCCAGTTTATACCACCAGGAGCAAGGATCTCCATCCAGTTGGACATCTCCAATCAGGGCCATGGATCTCCATGCAGTAGGACATCTCACCATCAAGACCATGGGTCTCCATCCAGTAGGACATCTCATAGATCTCAAAAAGTAGGACATCTCATGGATCTCCATCCAGTAGGACATCTCACCATCAGGACCATGGGTCTCATCCAGTAGGACATCTCACCATCAAGATCATGGGTCTCCATCCAGTAGGACCATCTCCATCCAGTTTGAAATAAGTGACAACACTCTCTTCCATGAGGACCATGGATCTTCATCCAGTTGGAGATCAGTGAGAACGCTTTCAACCAGTTAATGCATGCAATTGGGCATCAATAGGCACTGCCAGGAATTCATGACTAGTTTCACACAAGACTATCAGTCAATACAATCTGGCATCAGTTGTGAACCAAATCTAACTCTGTCAAAGTGGTTCCTGTTTCAGAATAATCCATGCACACTTTAAAAAACGGCCTGATTTTCTTCACTTTTGTTTTAAATAAAAAATAAGAGTTGACAAATCATTAAGAGACCATGCAAAATATAAATTAAACACAACCTTAAACCGAGAGCAGAAAAGTAGATATACACAACGAAATACGTAACTAAGTCCTGGTGACTCCCCCTTTGTTCTATGGCTGCCTCTATGGGTGTGGACATACACTTTATAAGTATAACTGCATTAATATATTGTATCTGAGACATAAAGTACCTTGTTGAAATAACACCTTCTGACAACCCAAAGGATTACCCTGTTGGTAATGTTTAAAAGTGCCCCCTTTTGTAGCTTGTAAATTACCAAGACAGTTGCTTTTGTGCTTCTTACAGATATGTTTCACAGAAAACAGTGCATAGGTACAGTATACTGTTGCCCAGAAGCAATTATTTTAAAAATGACAAAAGGTATAGTTTCATCAACCTTGAAATAGGAATGTTCAATAGTACATGATCTGGAAAACAAATTTAACTTGTTTTCGTTTGTCAATTTTAAGCGAGTGAGACCCATATCATGGAGAATGTGATAGATTTATAGTGTGGAGCTGAATGGAATCTCTTAGATAAGGCCAGAACCATTTTATTTCTTGTTTTACGGATTTTTGTCCTCAGAAAACCTAAAGACAGAAGAGAAAATTAAAAAAAAAATAATAATCACTAGTCAAAATAGTTTTCCTTTTGAATACTAAAAGTATTTTATTTTGGCCAATTTATGAAGTTTGTATGGGGGCAAAAAAAACCCCAATTTTTATTTTTAAGTTTACATTTTTGGCCAATAAAAACATGAGGATTTTAGTTTTTGAGCAGGGATAATTAATTGTTATTTTTTTTCTTATTCTTGAAAAAATACGGCCGGTGGATCCGAAAAGCAAGAAATGCAATTGGTCTGGTCTAAAAGTACACTAACTGATGTGATGAAAACAGTCTTGTACTGGGAGACACATTAGCCACACCTGCAGGACATCAGTCTGGTGGTCTATGGCAGTGAATGGATCTGGGGAATATTTGTATTTCGGCGCTGTTTTTTCTTGTACATCATCATCTCTGGGTCAGTTCTCATGCTGATTACAATATTTGGGTTTGATAAAGATGAAATATAAATTACCCTGCAAAACTCAGTCATTCCAGACTCACTCTCAAAATGTTTGAACACACAACTGCTGACACATCACGTTTCAAATTTGATTGTCTCATCAAATTGTCATCAAGGCATTCAGCACACATTTGGGACAAGCAAGGGGAAGTAACCCCTGCCTGCTGTAATACTGTTTCAGCACTGACGCACTGTATGGGAGTTTGTTAGGTCCCTCGGTCAGCTCACGGTCGAAGCTGACAAGCACCTCTTCTGTGAATGTTTTCCTGGTGAAGTGATGGCCACATGTGAACAATATGGCACAGTCAGGGTCGATGGGCTGGGTGGTGTCTGGAAGTCGAGAACAGTGGAGGTTTCAAAGACAGCTTTTATGGATTAAACTGACTGACTGACTGAGTTTGGTTTTACGCCGCTTTTAGCAATATTCCAGCAACATCACGGTGGGGGACACCAGAAATGGGCTTCACACATTGTACCTATGTGGGGATTCAAAACCCGGGTTTTCGGCTGGATTAAACTGGAATTGACCTAATCCTACAGACTGAAAGTTGATGGATGTACACAAATGTTCAGGCTGTAAAATCTTGTACATTCAATCTTGTAGACGCAACAAATATGTCTCGAATTTTATTCCTGTGCTGATTGGATAATTAGAGCTATATGTATCCCAGTAACCCAGTGACTCACCTGTCTGTGTGTCCTTCCCATCGTTCTGTCTGTTCGTCTGGTCCTCCAGCTGCACCTCGAGATGGTCCATCTCATTCCTGGTGAGGGATATGTAACTACGGGAGTCTGCATGTTTCTGTAGGTTCTGTACAATGTCCTGCCACAGACGATCGTACGGTATCAGTTTATCACAAGGCTGGATCTCAACCTTCCTCTCTGTCAGCTCAGGCTTGACGTTGACTGTGTCCGTGCTGGAGTCTCCTGTCCCAGCATCATCTGAAGTGTGTTGCTGGAGCAGAGACATCCACTGTTTGGGCAGCGTGTTGGGGTTCCTGGACGAGCTGGTCAACACGGAGTGCAGCAGTTTCAGGCAGAAGTCTGTGGAGAACTTCTCCAGGAACTTGCACGAAGGTCCTAGCAGTGTGGTAGGAGGTTCTTCACTCTTATCCAGGCACCTATATGCAGAAATGAGATGACTGTCATTGTGTAGGGTTTCATGATGCTGTGAACAGTCCATCCGTCTGTCTTACCACTCTATTTCTTCAATGATGGGGCAGGCCCTTTCCATTTCAAAATATCAGTCCTTAGAGACTACCAGTAACACTTATAGGAACTTGTCCTTTCGTATACTTGAGACATGCTTTCTTGAGGGGTCAGCTCTTACTATAGTCCGTTTGGCTCAAAAGCGGACCGATGAATTGCAATCTAACTCGAAAACTTATATAATAAAATAATAACTATTATTAAAATATCGACACAGTTCACTATTTGTTACGAGGGAGGAGTGCAGAGAAAGGGACAGACGGTGTGCGAGAAAGGATGGAGACGGCACAGCACAGGTTAATGAATCAATAACTTTGTCGGCACTTGTGCATGTGCTTCTCTAACAGCTGGCTGTCCCTTTCTCTGCACTCCTCCCTCGTAACAAATAGTGAACTGTGTCAATATTTTACTGATAGTTTGTTAAACAACTTTTTTAATTTTAGGACATAACTTCTGCAAACAAATCACAGAGTTGGTCTGATATTTTGATTATGATCAGCGTTTCATTGAGTATTATATGTTTATTAGTTTTTTTAGTTAGATTGCAATTCATCAGTCCACTTTTGAGCCAAACGCACTATAGAGCCTGGATCCTATTAGAGGTTGGCCATTACAGGCTTGCTTGCTCTTATTTGAAACTGGGACTATTCCAAAACGACTCTTATTCAATACCCTCTCTCTTTAGGAACTAGTTCATGCTAGACATTGGCTCTGATTGTTGGCTGGTGTTTATAAGATACTTAATTTTATTAAATATAGGCTTTTATGAGGGGCTGACTCTTATTAGAGACTGGCTCTTATTCCTGGTTTAATTTTATTAGAGACTTGCGTTATTAGAAGACTGACTCTCATAAGATACAGTTGCTTATTATAGACTGCGGGGCGGTGGGGTAGCCTAGTGGTTAAAGCATTGGCTCGTCACGCCGAAGACCCAGGTTCGAATCCCCACATGGGTACAATGTGTGAAGCCCATTTCTGGTGTCCCCCGGCGTGATGTTGCTGGAATATTGCTAAAATCGGCGTAAAACCAAACTCAGTCAGTCAGTCAGTATTATAGACTGCATGTTATCAGACATGAATTCTTACCAGAAGTTAGGTCATTCTACAGGCTGGTACCTCTGATTAGACTGACTGACTGAGTTTGGTTTTACGCCGCTTTTAGCAATATTCCAGCAACATCACAGCGGGGCTTCACACATTGTGCCCATGTGGGGATTCGAACCCGGGTCTTTGGCGTGACGAGCCATCCTCTGATCAGAGGATTACCCTGTTTCTTAAGACAGGGTGACTCTTAATTCATGCTAGTAGTGTTGGCAAGTGGTTAAAATCAAAATAATTGATGATTGGTTTAGTACAACTGACCAATCATCGAAAATAATTGGTTAGCATCATTTATCAAAATATCCTGTTATGTTTGTTAACAGACAAAAGTTGTTTGTTTTTTTGCAAAATACATTTGCAAATTTCACATCTTTAAAGGATTACTAGTACGTTAGGAACATTAATTTCCTGGAGTCTTCAAGATAATTCAATCGTGACTTGGGACAAGCTCGTAGTGCTTATGAAACATAAATTTAATGACACAGACAAAACCAACCTTGTGAAAAATATTGTTAATGCAAACAAGTGTTCCAAAACTGTTTGTTTTCGATTATGAGAAAACATGATCGATTGTATGCTCATTTAGCCACTGCGACCAATCTTCGATTATTTCAATTAATCGGACCACCACTACATGCTAGTATCTCTGGTGAAATAGGACAGATATGTTCAGTGAACAGTATCACATTCAGATGTAATGGTGAAAATCCTTAGCTGCAGCTGACTTGGATATTATGAGAGGCCAGCTCTCACTTTATGTGACAAGACGTACCTGAACAGCAGGAGACTGAGTGCGGGAGCCAGCTGTGTGAGCTGGTGGAGGAAGATGGCTTCAAGGTCAACCACCAACAGGTCATGCTTCTCCCAGTAATCCAGAACCTAAACAAACAGATGGGATGGTTGCTCAATCACAAACTTTCATGTTTACATGACATGACGATGATCCAGGATACAATTATAGACTTCATTTGACATCATTAGGCCAGATCAATTTTATTTCTTCTTTTACGGATTTTTGTCCTCAAAAACCTAAAGGCAGGAATAAAAAATAAATAAAAAATCACCAGTCAAAGTAATATTCCTTTTAAATACTAAAAGTATTTTAATTTTGGCAATTCATGAAGTGTATATGGGCAAAAAACAATCTAAAAAACAATTTCGTGTAAGTTTACACTTTTGGCCAGTAAAAACATAAGAATTTTATTTTTTGAGCGGGGATGATTCATTTATATTTTTTTTCTTATTCTTGAAAAAAATGACAGGCGGATCCGTAAAACAAGAAATAAAATTGGTCTGGCCTTACCTAAACGTTTAAACGGTTAAAAAATTGGAAAAATCTGATTGGCTTAGATTTGAGGAATACTATTTTTAGTAACTCAGTAACTCAAGTCAGTATAATAGAATTATGACACCATGGAATAAATCTGTGTTTGTTTGTGTCTAGTGACATGTCCGCTACTGGCTCAGTGAAAAACATTATGTAATTTTCTGATTAAAATTGATATTTTATACTTATCCTGACTCATGCTCTTTTGCTTGTCTTCTTCTTCTTGTGAACATAGTGGAACACTTGTATCTCCCTAATTGAAGCTCCCTTCAATGTAAAATCACTAATTAGTACTCACCAAGAGTTGCCTCCCTCTTGCCAAATGCGCGGGAACGGAGGCGCCACCTCTGCCCACATGCTTCACTCTCTCCTGTTTAACGAGCCCAACACTTGAATTTACAGTGAAATCCAAAGTGTTATGTGGGGAGGATGGGAGGGCTTACCTCATGAGTCAGGATAAGTATAAAATATCAATTTTAATCAGAAAATTACATATTTTTCCTTATCCTGACTCATGCTCTTTTGCTTGTAGAATCCTACGGGAATGGAGGAGGGAAAACAGAATACTTTGGATTTAAATAATTAGTGATTTATATCTATATGTAATAACCGTCTACGGGAACTTCATAATGGCACTGAATTAGGATAATTCCTGCTACTATAAAACATAAGTTCTACCAGCTGCCATAGATGGGGGTACAACAATATTTAGATAATATGATAATAATAATAATGGTATAAAAAACGACTCCAAAGTGGAGAAGCGACCCAATGTACATAAACATCAGTACTGGGCTTAAGACTAATGTAGACTTAAGATATGTATATAATTAGCACTAAAACTCCGTAGAGTTATAAGCTAGATGATACTGGTATAATATATACATAATAATCTCGTGAGACTATGTCTCATCGTCTACGAGGGACTGTCAACTGCTGTGCGAGGACCATGGGACCGAAATGGTGAATACCTGAGACGTCCTCGGTGGTGATATCTCTCAGATAGTGGTTAGCAACACCATGTCGGATTTCCAAAAGCAGCCCTCCATAATGGTATTCAACGAGCAATTTCCGTGTAGAGCGAGTGTAGAAGCCAATGCTCTGATTTCATGGGGATTAGATGCTCTTGGAGGGTCAAGTCCTGCAGCCTTGTAGGCACGAAGTATGACAGTTCTGATCCATATCAAAATGGTGGTACGAGAGACTTCGGTCTGAGTCGCTGTCGATAGAGGGATGAATAACCGCTTGAGTTGTCGTCGCCTCGTTTTGGATCGTTGTAGATAGATTTTGAGTGCTCTGACTGGGCATAGAGATAGGTCAAGCGTATCTTGAGGTCCGAAAATTGAGGAGAGTGCAGGAACATGGAATAATCTGTCTGGTTGACCTGGCAATTGATTCTTGGCGATAAAATCCCATCGCAGTCCCATATGCACTATGTTTTGATTGTCGTCAAAACGTATTCTCTCATAATCTAGTGCGTGAATTTCTGACATCCTGGCTGCCGTTGCTAGGGATAACAGGAACAATGTTTTCTATGACAGAAATTCAAAAGTTGTTGATTCCAGTGGTTCATAGGCCTCACTTGTGAGGTGTTGGAGCACTATATTTAGATCCCAAGCTGGAGCGCGAAATCTCTGTTTCTGATCCTCCAATCGGAATGAACGTAGTAAGGCGAGTAACTCTGGGTTCTTTGTTAACTTGACACCCGTTCTCATAGTTATCACAGAGCTTAGCGCTGCGAGATAAGTTGATTAGAAGCCTTTTAAATGTTTATTTTGTCGTAGGTAACACAGATAATCAGCCACTTGTGGATGTGTAGCATTTCTTGCTGTAAATCCCTTCTTTACAGCATATGTTTCAAAACTGTGCCACTTGTCGTCGTACAAGTTGCGCGTAGAATTGCATAAAGCAAGCGTGACTGCTTTCGCCGCTCTGGATGAATAACCTCTCTTGTTTAGACACACTTTAATACAGTCCATACGTGAAGTTGGAATGCTTCTGGGTTTCCGTGCACTTGTTTGGTGTGAGGATGTATTAGTAGATTCGAGCACTTTGGTAGCTCTAGTGTTTGTTGTCCGATTTCTTGAATTAGAATGGGAAACCATGTTCTCGCTGGCCAGTAGGGTGCGACCAAAATCAGTTGGAGGCTCTGCGTTTGTCTGATTTTCTGTAACACTTGTGGGATTAGAGCTGGCGGTGGAAACGCGTACGCGTTGAGGCCTTCCCAGGATATGCTTAGTGCGTCCGTTGCCCACGCTTGTGGATCCGGGACTGGTGATACGAATGTAGTTAGCTGATTGTTGAAGCGAGTGGCGAATAGTGTCTACTAGCGGAGCTCCTATTTCCTTGATAATCTGTGCAAAGATTTCTGTATGGAGCATCCATTCTGTCGGTGATGGTAGATGTGGCCGAGAGAGTGCATCTGCTAGTACATTCTTGGCTCCCGGAATGTGGCATGCTCTGACATGTATGTTGAGATCGTCTATTTGATCGAACAGTTGAAAGCATAGAGTCAATAGGTTCAATCATCTCGTTGAGCCTTGTTTGTTTACATAAAACGCCACTGTTGAGTTGTCGGTGTGAATCATCAGATGTGCATTCTGTAGAATAGTGCTCCAATGTAGTAGGGCGTTGATTACTGCTTTCATTTCTAACATGTTTATGTGCAGCTTGCTCTCTTGCTGGTTCCATAACCCTGATGCCGTCCGGTTGGCGAGATGAGCTCCCCAACCTTGGAGCGACACGTCTACATAGAGATGGGTTTTGAATTCCGGCTCTGTTAAATAGATGCCTTCGCAGACATTCGACCTCCTGGTCCACCATAGTAGATGGGGTCTGATGTGCTTCGGTAGATTGAATGGTTGTAGGTCGTCGAGATGAGCGTTGATGAGGACCTGTAACGGACGTAACTGTAGTCTGCCTCTGACTGTCATGTCTTGGGCTGACGTGAGGAGACCCAACAGACTCTGCCAATGTCGTAGTGGTAGCGGAAAGAGTAAGGCTTGAGGAATGGTCTGTTGGATCTTGAGCCATCGGTCCTCTGGTACGACGATACGGTTCAGTGCCGTGATAAATCGAATGCCTAGAAATTGCAGATCTTGCGTAGGTTCTAGGTCCGACTTGAGTAGATTTACTAACCATCCTAGCTGTGTTAGTGGCTTGATGATGAAGTTTAACTGTAGTTTGAGACACTGTGGATCTTGATCTACTTCAATCCCGTCGCCGAGGTAGAGAGCGACTCGCGAGCCCTAGACGATGTAGGTAGGTAAGTGATGATAGGTTTCGTTACTCTTGTGAATAACCAGGGGGCCGATGATATTCCGAATGGGAGTACTCTCCATTGATAATGCAGCCCGTCTAGTGTAAACCGTAGGTATTTCCTGGATTCGGGATGTATCAGGATGTGTAGATAAGCATCCTGCAGATCTATGCTGGCCATGTAGTCCATGGGACGAATTAGGTGCTGTAATTGAGGTAGATGTATCATGTGAAACGTTGGCGGTTTGCGTAGATAATCCCTGTTGAACGTGCTCATCTTGTAAATGAGTCTGAACTTTTCCTTGGAATTTTTCTTGGGCACTAGGAAAACTGGGGAGTAGAAGCCTGGTTCGATGTTTACTTGATCCAGTACTTCTATGGCCTGCTTGGTTAAGAGAGATGTAACAGCCTCTCTTAACTTTGGTAGTTGTTGCGCCTGGAGGTCGAACTTGTGAGGGTTGACTGTAAGCGGAGGCGTGGCCTGTAGTTGGATTCGATATCCGCGTTGAAGGATGTTGGAGACATATGGGTCTTGTAGAATTCCCCAGTTCTCCCAGTGCAGTTGAAGGCTTCCACCCACTTGTGATGGTTGTACTGGAACGGCTGGGGGTGGAAGACTCCAGTCGTTCCGAACCCGTCTTTCATCGTTTATAATTCTGGGAACCTCTGGGTGCCCTGCCTCTTCCAGATCCTCCTCTGTAGTTGCCATATGGGCGACGAAAAGAATCTTTTCCTCTTGCACTGACCATCTTCCTATCCCGTGCTTTCTGTAAGCCAGTAAACTTAGATCTTCCTGAATATCTCTGAGATGTCTGCCTGATGACGCTGGCTAGCGTGTCCATGGACTTTATCATAAGGACTTCCCTTGAATCCTTGGTGACTTCTTTAGAGACTTTATCTATACCTCCATCGAAGATAGATGGCATAGACCATGGGGCTGTGTAGAGTGGGGCAGTAAACTGTTCACCCCAAGTACAGGAAGCGAGGAGACCTTGACGACGAGCCAAAGTTAGCGCTGCGGAGACTGATGTAAGATGATCCGTAAGAAACTGCTGGTCCTTCTTCTGCATAAGGAGGGCCGAGTATATCATTCTATCATCCTCAGATGTAGAATCACGAAATCTGGAGATCGGCTGATCATCATACAGGCCCAGTTCTGCTGCGAGACAATCTCGGCTGAGAAGGTTCTAGAAGACTTTGTCGATTTCCCCTTGGAGGTAGATGCTGCCCTGGGGGTACGGAGTCTGCGTTCAGATGATGTAGAAGCCCTCTTAGTCTTTGGCTGCGACGACGGGATGTCTGGGGATGCAGGATGCTTCTTGGAGACGGCGGACAGCGTCCCACGCCTCTCCTCCGAGGGTAACTCTAGCGAAACACCAGACGGGAGGGGGTCGTCCGACAGCAGTTGACTGGCGAGGGGTTCCGATGTATCGGCCATGGCTAAACTCTGTTTGCATGACCTATCTGCTGCGCGTCTCAAGACCAAAAGATAATATTTGTTAAACGCAGAATAAGACAAATTATTACAGTAACTGCAACGTGAAGAAAATGCACATGGTGCAGTACAGCTAGGGCATATTAAATGCGGATCAGCAGCAGAAAAACGTAATCTACAAACAGTACAGATTTTCATCAACGTAAACTGGCTGAACAATCACGGCGTCCCGTGAATAAACAGCAGAATTACGAATAAATATCAATATATAATTGTTGAATGATACTAGCTACACCTCTATAGAAGACTATAAGAGGTAACTAACTAAGAATAATCAAAGGATATAGTGTGTAGGGAGACACAGGCGCTCTCACATCCTGCTCACTGGGCGAAGAAGGAGAGAGTGAAGCATGTGGGCAGAGGTGGCACCTCCGTTCCCGCGCATTTGGCAAGAGGGAGGCAACTCTTGGTGAGTACTAATTAGTGATTTTAAATTGAAGGGAGCTTCAATTAGGGAGATACAAGTGTTCCACTATGTTCGCAAGAAGAAGAAGACAAGCAAAAGAGCATGAGTCAGGATAAGGAAAAATATATGGTTTGTCACAGTTAGTATTCTAGATAACATTAATATGTTCATAAAGGTTATCAGTATTGTACTCCCAACTTCTAGTATGCCACTTATGAAGTCAGTGGTATGGATTAACCAATGGAATTCCATGTCATCATGTCATACACCTGAATCAATAGATTATAATATTAGGGACCATTCATAATTTATGGCTTGGGTGTGTGTGTGTGTGTGTGTGTGTGATGATGATTATAAGGGAGGTCACCCATTTTGTTTTGGATATTTGGATAGCTAGGGGGTCAGCAATTTTGTACACATGTACTGGGGGGGGGGTTCAGCAATTTCATACATTTTTGTATTTTTTTTGCATTTGTATAGTAGTGAATACTCATTACAAAATGTTTCAAATTATGCTTAGAAATTATGGGAAGGGGAGGCAGGGTCTATGATTTTGTACATGACATGCAGGGGGGTTCACTTGTTTTGTTCATAAATTTTAGGGGGGTCATTCACATTGTACATCTTACACTGTCTTAATGACATTTCTATATCTATGATAGCACTTCTTCTAAAACAAATAGGGGAGAGGGGTAGCCTAATGGTTAAAGTGTCTGCTTGTCATGCTGAAGACCCCTGTGTTAATTCCCCACATAGGTACAATGTGTGAAGCCCATTTCTGGTGTTCCCTATATCAGTGGAAATATTTTGTTCACAAATTTGACGGACAAGGCTTCCTGACTCACCTCAACAACAATCACATTCAGCTCCTCCTGCAACTCGGACTGGGTGTCGTCACCATTCACTGTGCATCTGACAAAGATAATACTGTTAATGTGAAGACTAGTTATATTTGCAGGAGGTGAGGTGAAATTGGGTTTAACGTCGGGCTTGAGAATATTTCGCTCATATGACGACGTGCATGCGTGTGTATGTGTGGCTGCTTGTACTAGCCCAGACTTTAGCTGGTTTTATAGTGCTAGCCCACTGAGATACCACGCCGCAGTGAAGCATGAATACCCCACTCAGACACATTATACTGACTCCGAGCTGACCAGTCCTTGTTGTACTCATTAATGCCGAGCGCCAGGCAGGGACCAACAAGTACCATATTTTAACGTCCTTTGGTATGGCGCGGTCGGGGATAGAACCCGCGACCTTCCGCTCTCCGGGCGGACGCTCTAACCACTACACCATGGAGGCGGTCTATATTTGCAGGAAGACTTATCAAGACATGCAGAGGGAGTAAAGTATTTACTGTTCATGACGGATGTTCATTGCCTCATGTCATAAGAGGCGACTAACGGGTGGTCAGGCTCACTGACTTGATTGACACATGTCGTCGTACCCCAACTGGGCAGATCAATGCTCATGGTGTTGATGACTGGATTAGTCTGGTCCAGACTTCATTATTTACAGACCACCTCCAGTGGTGAGTGGAGTGAGAGTGAGTGAGTGAGGAGTGAGTGAGGAGTGAGTGGGAGTGAGGAGTGAGTGAGGAGTGAGTGAGTGAGTGAGTGAGTGAGTGGAGTGAGGTGGAGTGAGTGAGGAGGGAGTGAGTGAGTGAGGAGTGAGTGGAGTGAGTGAGTGGTGGAGTGGAGGTGGAGTGAGGAGTGAGGAGTGAGTGAGGAGTGAGGAGGAGGAGTGGGAGGAGGAGGAGTGAGGAGTGAGTGAGTGAGGAGTAGTGAGTGAGTGAGTGAGTGAGTGAGAGTGAGTGAGTGAGTGAGTGAGTGAGTGAGTGAGTGAGTGAGTGAGTGAGTGAGTGAGTGAGTGAGTGAGTGAGTGAGTGAGGAGAGTGAGTGAGTGAGTGAGTGAGTGAGTGAGTGAGTGAGTGAGTGAGTGAGTGAGTGAGTGAGTGAGTGAGTGAGTGAGTGAGTGCTTCTAGTGCCCGTGCCCATGCATTAGCATCTGTACCTGATGTGATGCTGGATCACTTGGATGCTGAAGTGACGGAAACTCTCTGCCGACATGAACTGCTTCCTGTCTGACAACACCTGCAGCTGACACAACAACGCCTGCAACAACAAGGGTCATCAGATAAAAACATAGTAGATGTTGGGACATCGTGACAGAGTGTAATGGTGTCCATGATGACCTGACTGTGGACAGTGTATAGGTGCCATGGCTGACCTGACTGTGGACAGTGTATAGGTGTCCTGGCTGACCTGACTGTGGACAGTGTATAGATGTCATGGCTGACCTCACTGTGGACAGTGTCTAGGTGTCATGGCTGACCTGATTGTAGACAGTGTACATGTGTCATGGCTGACCTGACTGTGGAAAGGTAATAGGTGTTATGGCTGACCTGACTGTGGACAGTGTATAGGTGTCATGGCTGACCTCACTGTGGACAGTGTATAGGTGTCATGGCTGACCTTATTGTAGACAGTGTACATGTGTCATGGCTGACCTGATTGTAGACAGTGTACAGGTGTCATGGCTGACCTGACTGTGGAAAGTTAATAGGTGTCATGGCTGACCTGACTGTGGACAGTGTATAGGTTTCATGGCTGACCTGACTATGGACAGTGTATAGGTGTCCTGGCTGACATGACAGTGGACAGTGTATAGGTGTTATGGCTGACCTGACTATGGACAATGTATAGATGTCATGGCTGACCTCACTGTGGACAGTGTTTAGGTGTCATGGCTGACCTGATTGTAGACAGTGTACATGTGTCATGGCTGACCTGACTGTGGAAAGGTAATAGGTGTCATGGCTGACCTGACTGTGGACAGTGTAAAGGTGTCATGGCTGACCTCACTGTGGACAGTGTCTAGGTGTCATGGCTGACCTTATATTAGACAGTGTACATGTGTCATGGCTGACCTGATTGTAGACAGTGTACAGGTGTCATGGCTGACCTGACTGTGGAAAGTTAATAGGTGTCATGGCTGACCTGACTGTGGACAGTGTATAGGTTTCATGGCTGACCTGACTATGGACAGTGTACAGGTGTCATGGCTGACCTGACTATGGACAATGTATAGGTGTCATGGCTGATCTGACTGTGGACAGCGTATAGGTTTCATGGCTGACCTGACTATAGACAGTGTATAGGTGTCATGGCTGATCTGACTATGGACAGTGTAGAGTGTCATGGCTGATCTGATTGTAGACAGTGTACAGGTGTCATGGCTGAGCAGACTGTGGAAATTTAATAGGTGTCATGGCTTACCTGACTATGTAAAGTAAATAGGTGTCATGGTAAACCTGATTGTCGAAAGTAATAGGTGTCATGGCTGACCTGACTGTGGAAAGTTAATAGGTGTCATGGTTGACCTGACTATAGACAATGTATAGGTGTCATGGATGACCTGACTGTGGACAGTGTATAGGTGTCATGGCTGACCTGATTATACAGTGTATAAGTGTCATGGCTGACCTGACTATAGACAGTGTATAGGTGTCATGGCTGACCTGACTGTGGACAGTGTATAGGTGTCATGGCTGACCTATGGACAGTGTATAGGTGTCATGGTTGACCTGACTATAGACAGTGTACAGGTGTCATGGCTGACCTGTGGACAATGTATATGTGTCATGGCTGACCTAACTATAGACAGTGTATAGGTGTCATGGCTGACCTGTGGACAATGTATTGGTGTCATGGCTGACCTGACTATACCCAGCGGGCACACAACGTTGAATCAACGTTGAATCAACGTTGAATTTTGGTTGTTTGGTTGATCAACCTTTCATAAACGTTGATTCAACGTTTATCATGCGACCAAAGAAAGTTAGTCGAGATTCATTTAGTTGTCAACGTTGTTTCAACGTAAGGAACCAACAAAATGTCAACTAATTGTTTCCTTGGCAAATTTGATACATAATTCATATTGGTAATAGGTATCCAACTTAGCAACTATCATTTCGGAACATTATTTTCATAAAAGATCAAGATCGAGCTAGTGACAGATATAATCTTATATATTATTTGATTGTGCATCGATCAACGGACGGAAATATTACGTAAATCGCAATTGAAAATGAAAACATCAATGATTTTAGGTATAAAGTCATCAGTTATCTGAATTGCATTACATTTGATATTTTCCCACAAAACTGTCAAAATTGTATAATTCACGACAATTTGCTTTCAAACACATGCCAGATCGCCTCGCTTGGCCATATCCGACATGCACATTAATTATCGCGAAATAAAGGCAGCTGATCGCTGTCAGTTTACTTTGGCAAAGTTCAACATAATATCCTATTTTCAACATCTTCACGGTATGCTGGTGTTTATTTGGTAAGTATGTCCTTCATGTATAATGAAAATGTAGGAATGTTGTTTAAATCTAGCAGGTCAATGTAGCAAGAAACTCCGAATTAGGGCTCATGTTTTATCTCACAAGGGTACCGGTATGTCACGTACACGTTTCTCAAAATTTAGTGGAAGCCCGTGTTTTCCATGAACTTGTTTTGTTATTTTTCAATATATTTGCATGCATGTATTTGGCATTTAATTATTTAATGGAATAAGATTTCCTTTCGTACCCATCACCTGATTTGAATTTTGCAAATATACATTTTCAAATATTCAATGAAGTACATCAATATGATGCTTAGAAATTATGGGAAGGGGAGAGGGCGTCATAGATATTGTACATGACATGCAGGGTGGGGCGTCACTTATTTCGTACATACACTTTACGGGGGTGTGGGGTGGGTTAATTCACATTGTACATGCTTCTTCATAAAAATCATCATCACCCCAAAGCCATACATTATGAACGGTCCCTAAGGGCAGCTATACAAAATCGAATAGAATTTATCAACATTTTATATTGCATCACATTATTATGAACATTTGTTCGCTTGAATAGATCTATCAGTAAATTATGCATTGAGCATGCTCTGAACCCTGTCAACATATGCATATTGTTTGGGGGTGGGGGTGGAGAATGGCTTAAAGGAAATCTTTCTCAGATCATGCAACGAAAATTCACATCAAAATGTCTTGTGCAAGTCTTTGTTAAGGATGAAATTGCATATAATTTATTTGAACTTTTATTTATTTACAAAATGTGTAACTTCACTAATGATTCTTTGATTGGACAATTAACAAAACTGCACTCGCAGACTTTCATTCTTACACTTGTTTGGAAGGGATGTGGTGATTCATGTCTCTTAAAGGTTAAAATGTTACATACAAAAGAAGTAATTTAGTAAGGAACATTTAATTATGAAATAAGATATAATTTTAATGGAATTTGCAGAAATCTCATCTTCGAAGACTTGGTGGCATCAATATTGTGGATCACATAAAAGGAGCAATGCTAAGGTAACAAGTTTTTAACATTTCACTTGTTTCCAGTATATCCACCACAAAGGTTGATCATGTAAGAGAATAATTTGACAATGATTTCTCCCGGAGATGTTAAGTTTAATGAGCACTCCCTTGCTTGGCGCCATATTGTTTTTTGGCGCAAAGAGCTGGATGCAAGAAAGCACGCGAGAGGACAGAAGTCATAAATTTATAGAGATATATAGATGTTTATTGCTGGGAGACACACTCTTCAGGTATTTGGTCAGCTGTAGAATTTGAATATGATGTTTCTCTATTATTGTCAAAGTGTAGGTTTTTCTTAATTTATCATTTAAATGTGTGTGCAGTGAAACATACTGAGATTTGGAAGAGTCCATTATTTAGAGTACAGGTAGTGTTAGATATCAGCATTTTATATACATGTTCCCTTGTCAAGATCATCTATCGAGTATATTAGAGAGAAGGTGTATATTTGTAGTGTTTTAAATCAGAGTTATTTTCAGTGTATGACCGACATTTCAATATGTTTTGGCCACCTGTCACCCCTATGGTCAAATAGAGTAGGACTTCCATTTCTTGGAATTGAGAGTCAGAGATACACTGTTTCCAAGAATTTGCGTGTGCCAGCGATGTTTGTTTACGAGTACATTTAAGTCTTTTTGAGTGTAGATTGGAGTAGTAAGAGATGTTATTCAGTGTCTTATTATTCAGGGTATGATAGATTATTTCTGGCAATGTAGAGTTTAATCTCATTATTTTATTGTTCATGATTCAGAGAAGCATAGTTATGACGTCGCAGATATTATAGGCACACATAATTCATTATATGAGAGATTTTCTAAGCGTTCCTATAAGAGATTAAGTGTAAACATTTCTGAATTATGAAGAAGTTATTTGTCTGAGTTTTTTTTAGTGTGCAAATGACAAAGAGACACAGAGTAGATAATAGGGAATATATTGTATACTTATGAGAGCTCATTATTGTTTTCAGAACTCCATGATCCATACTTCCTTGTGTTTGGGAATAAATGGTGTTGGAAGACCTCCCACAATAGACTTGTTCTTTGACCTGTGAACCACCACCCATTTTGTTTTCTTATCATTTAATGTAAAATGGCTTTTGTTACAATTTATGACTCCTGTTAGCAAAATTGCTACATCAGTACAACTCCTATTTAATTTGAAATAATCGTTTCCGAGATTCTCTAAAGAAAACTAAATCTGACAGAATAACAACAATCTTCCATTGTTTTGCAGGACAATGTCAAACAATTGATGTCAAGAATGAATGTTGATGGGCAAAACGGCAAGTTTTCTTTTAAGAATACAAGGTTGCATTCAGTCATCTCTGGTAATTTAATTACCAAATGCAGCATTTTCATCATGACCATAGCAAATAATATATGACAGTAAAGCATCGTCTAATTCATCCTAATTCATAGTCTAATTGAATAATCAACTTGCAATTGAGGATTTTCTTTGAAAATGTTTAAGAAAACTTCCATTCCTCTAGTTGAAAATATAAATTGTTCTCATTTTTCGTCACATTTTGTATTGATGCTGTTCATAGGTTCACATGGCAAGTTACAGCAGTGAAATGAACCTTTCAAGTGATTGATTAAACAAAAACTTGAATCATTTAAGACAATATATCTTCCATATAAAATTATTCATGTATTTAAATATAAAATTTCAGAATGTGTCCTATCTCATGGGAATGAGATGGGAATGCATCCGAAGCAAATTTGAAGAAAGAGTTAGGAACGTTTCTGAAGTATCCACCTGACCGCCAGGCAGGGAGTGGCAGAAAGAAGAGAAGCTGTATGTCAGTTTAATGCTGTATGCAGATGATATTGTGTTATTATCACAACAGAGATCACCTACAGACTATGTCATGTGTGATGTTTTACATTATGCTTTAAACCACGTTTCTGTGTGTGCGTTTGTGTTCATAAAGATTTCATAAAAAGTGACTGGTTTTATGTGCTGTATTCAGGTATAGTTCCTGTTCATCTTGGATCCCTTTCATGGTGAAAGTAATTGCATTGTGTTTATTCAGGGTCTGTCTAATAGCTGAAATTCAGACAAAATGTCTTCTCGGGGACAATTTCCACCTTTTCAAGATAACAATACAACAGTAAATATTTTTCTTAATTTGGAATACTCTTTTCTTCTTACTGGAATTATAACGTCCAACTGACATAAAACTTAAATGAACATTATATTGAATGTGGAATTTTAACCAAGTATTTTATCAGGTAAATATTTTTACTGCAATTTTATGTTTGAACAATGTTTATTGCAGGTAGCTTTTTGGGTATTTTTAGCTGGATGCATGAGTTTGGTGCTACTTTAGTGTAGTTTAAAGATGAAGTTCGAGTCTATTTACAGGAAAGCGTAATACCTCCCAGACACAACCACGGAACAACCCATTTTCAACGTTAATAATATGTCAAACTTCAACGTTGATTCCACGTCGGATATCTACGTCTAAAAAACTCGAACTAACCTGTAGAGGTTTCAGATTCTTTGAATATATTCCTCCTTGGGGTACTTATAAGCATTTAAATGTCCATTTAAATTCCCTACGACAGTTGTAACAATATTTGAATAAAATATTTACAAAACAAAAACTACGTTTTGTCTTGTGAGACCACCCTTACAGGGCCTTCCGGCCCCCTACAGCCAAGAGCAGGTAACTCTAGACCGTAACCTCGTACCTCACTTTCCATGCTGAACGAAGTCAGACAGAATGTGAGGGGAGGTGGAGGTGATACCCCAAGGAGGAATATATTCAAAGAATCTGAAACCTCTACAGGTTAGTTCGATTCTTTTTTATATATTCCTCCTTGGGGTACTTATAAGCATAAGACAGACTCCTAAAGACGGATCTCAGGAGCGGCATTCTGTCTGCTTAAACACCCCCGACAAGAAGTGGAATTTCCCAAGCTAATTATAGCAGAAAAGGCACACTTACCCGGCCACGTGTCCACCAAAGCCAATCAGGCGGGGGCATGAGCCAGGGTCAGGGTTAAATGTATGCAAATTTCCAGCGAAACCTCAAGCTAAAGCAACGAGCGAGACACACTCCCTCCTTCCCGTAATCTACCTCAGGAGTGAAGATAGGGTCCCGCAATAAACCCAGAAACGAAATGCCGGAATATGAACAGCAAAGTTTCCAAGGGCAGTTTAGTCTAGAGCTTCTCGGTTAGAAAGCAAGAGACATGGGAATAAAAAACCAGCACCACATAAAACCCATCACCAAGGGAAAATGTAACAAGATTTGTAAAACCCAACACCAGTGTTAAAAATTGGCAGATAATGGTTCACACAATAAAAAACCTCGAAAGCTCAATCGGCTAGAGAGGTGGAACCATGCCCACTGGAGAGAACTGACTGACCGAACCGAGCACGCTCACTGGAGAGTCTGTCAAGTTGGTAATGACGGATGAACGTACTCGGACGGCTCCAAATAGCCGCGGAGCAGATCTCCTCAATGGGCAGGGCTGCAGCGTAAGCTGTCGATGTAGCTACTACCCTAACCGAATGAGTTTTCAACCCAACAGGCGGGATACGCCCTGTTTGAGTATAACTCATATGTATGGCAGAGACAAGCCACCGAGAAATGGTCTGCTTGGTCGCCGGAAGACCAGCCTGAACCCCGCCATAACAACAAAACAATTGGTTACCCTTACGGGTACCCCTTGTTCGTTTGATATAAGCCTGAAGTGTCTTCACGGACATCTAAGACGCGGAGCACGCCGTAGAGAGGTACCGGACAGGGAAGGCTGAGTGAAAGCTGGGAGCTCAATAGGCCGGCCACATGGAAGGGACTATCCTTCTTAGGACGGTAAGTCTCAGGCAGCCGAATGCTAACTCTGTCTTTGTGAAAACAGTAAGCTGGATCGGCCGACATTGCATGAATATCGCCAACCCGCCGCCAGAAGTCACCGCCACAAGAAACGCCCGCCTTCCACGCCAACAGCTGGAGGGAAAGAGCCGACAGATTGTGAAACAGTGGACCGGACAGCCAATCAAGAACGATTGACAAGTCCCACGTGGGACTAATCCGCCGGACAACCGGACGGATTCTGTCCACGCCTGCTAAAAGCTGTACAAGAGGGTGCTGCCCCAAGAGAGCACCGCCAACAGGAATATGAAACGCAGAAATAGCCGTAGAATATCCTCGAACAGTGGAAGCCGCTAGACCGGGCTTCCAACCGAGACTGAAGGAATTCTAACACACAGACTAAATCTGTAGAAAAGGGATCAAGAATCCCCTGTTGACACACCAGCTAATAACAGGCCCATCTATCCTCATATTGAACGCTTGTCGAATCCTCCGCTGGGCCAGAATTGTGTCTGCAACTGGTGCAGGAATTCCGCCGCATGGAGGCGATCCCTGATAGCGGCCAAGCCACCCACTGAATCCTGGGATTCGGGTGGGCCCGCTCTGGGATAGGAGGTCCGGGTCGAAAAGGTAATAGAACAGGAGGCTGAGCCAGAAACCTGAGAATTACCGGAAACCAGCTTTGTGCCGACCAAAGGGGTGCCAGAAGCACAAGTAGCCGAGCTGGTTGTGCGGTCAGCGCGACAGGACCCTGGAAATCAGTGGTATCGGGGAACCTGTCCGGCCCAATCTAGCTGAAAGCGCCGTTATTAACGCACCGGATCCGAATCCGGGAGCAAAACACAGGAATCTGGTTCGTCACCCCAGACGCAAACAGATCCACCTGGAACGACCCGAACAACTGGGAGATAATCCCGAATATCTCCCGGTCGAGCATCCACTCGTGTGGGGCTAGTATACGCCGTGAGAGAGCATCTGCATGGACGTTGTCTACCCCCGGAGATAAACAGGCAAAACCCGAATGTTGAACTGATCGCACCACAGTAGAAACTGCCAGGCCTCCTGAAGGAGCCGACGGAGACACTGTGCCGCCTTTGCTTGAGAATGTAAGACATGGCCGCTTGATTGTCCATTTCTAGACGAACCACACGGCCCTGCACCAACACCGGAAGCACTCAACACCTTGCGGACTGCTCTCAGTTCTAACACATTGATGTGTAGGCTGACCTCTCCGCTCCCACCAGAGGCCGGAGGCTGAGTGCTCGCCCAGGACCCCCAACCTGTGAGGGAGGCGTCCGCCTGAAACTGAGAGGGAAGGTGTCGGGTGTCGAGGGGATCCCCTGACAAATTCCCGACGTCCGGCCCACCATCGCAAGTGAGGGATTAACCACTCTGGCGCTATGAGCATAATCTCGTAGCCCTGCGAGTGGGACCACAGCTGAGCTAATGCTTGCTGAATTGGTCGCGATCCTCAAACGCCAAGACGCCAAACCACGCCCACTGTCGCCGCCATGTTGCCGAGCAACCGAAGCCATGTTCGGGCCGATTTAACGGGGAATGGAGGAACTGTAACACAGTCCTTCGACTTTGACGATGCGTCCCGAGCAAGGGAAACAATCCCTAGCCGCGTGTTGAATCTGGCTCCCAAGAATATCAGATCCCGCGCCGAACGAGGTCTGATTTCTTGAGATTGATAATCCAGCCCAGTGACACCAGAGTATCCAGCACGCACAGTGTGGAGGCTCTGCTTAACTGAGGCCCTAAGGCCCGTGAGAAGCCAATCGTCCAGGTACGGGTGACAACACCTGCCCTGAGACCTGGCTAACTGAGCTGGGATTAGCATAAGTTTGGTGAACACCCTTGGCGCCGCGGAGATGCGGAAGGGGAGCACGCTAAACTGGTAGCACGCCCCGTCGAAGGAGAACCGGAGGTACTTCTTGAATTCGGGTGCATTGGAACATGGAGGTATAAGCGCCTTTGAGATCGATTGACGAAGCCAATCCCCTGTCTCGACGGAGGAGATCACTGACCTGAGTGTCTCCATCCTGAAAGACGGCACCTCCAGTAATTTGTTCAGCCCTCTGAGATTCAGAATGGGTCTGAACCCTCCGGCCCTTTTGGTCACGAGGAAGTAGGTGGAATAAAACCCTCTTCTCGCTGACTCACAGGAACCACCTCGATGGCGCCTTTGGTCAGTAAAGACTGAACCTCGGCACGGAGGACTTCCGCTTTGTCACAGGGGGTCGGCACAGGCGCAGCCAACCCCAGAGAAGGACGGAGGATCGCGCCTCCACTGTGGCAAATGGCCATCCCTGAGCGTGGACAGGACCCAGGGATTTGAGGTGGCTGCCTCCCACTCCCGGAGGAATAGGGACAGCCGGCCGCCGACAGGGACGGTGGCAAGAGGCAGTGCACCCCACCGCCGGCAAGTCTCCGCTTGCTATGAGTGGGGGCAACAAGGGCTCTGGGGAATGAATCAGTGGGAAGCCGGGGCTGGCTTCCCCTTGCCCCGAAAAAGACTGCTGCGCTGGAGCAGGCTTGCCCCTGCCTCTCGCGGCGCTTGCTCCGCTTTGACTGCAAAGGGCAGCCCACTTAACAACATCCTTCGCCGAGGCAGAAGGGTAAGCGGACGCAAGCGGGAGGGCCGATGGCGAGGAGAGCGGAGGGCTGCTCCAACAAAGGCTTTGAGTCCTTAAAGGTAGAGACAGCCTCCCGCGGCCTCCCCTTACCACCTGCAAGGCCCCAGGGAACAGGGAAGATCCCATGGTATAGGGCAATGACAGTAGAGCTTGCTGTGTGGCCGGGCTATAATACCGGCGCCACAGACAGCCACAGGCGGCGCGAAGCCCATGACGGCATCCATCATCTGGCTGGCACAGCAATCAATGCTGTCCCGAGCCAGATGCGAAAGTGTATCGCCCGCTAACTGCCGTGCGAAAGCACCGACTCCGATGAATCGGCACCGCAAGCGCTGTGGGCCACCAGCTGTCCCTGCAACGCAGACAGGTAGGCTGAATGGACTGCTACTTTAAGTTGTTGGGTCGCAAGACCGGTAACATTCTTCAATGACCGGTAGGCAGACTTCAGCCGCAGTGACGTACTAGCCGGAAAAGGGGAGGCGCCTGCCCTGCCTGGCCGAGGCCAGGGAAGACGAAGACGACCCTCCTAACGCGGACTGAGGCAAAGACGACTCGGCCCACCACTGGTGGTTCAAGAGCGCCTCCTCACCTAACTGGTACCGCCTTCGCCTACGCCAGGCAAATCAAAACGCGAAGAAAGTACCAGCCAGGAGCGGATTCACCACCTCACTGACCAGTGATGGGAGAATGCGAAGCTGCCTCTGCGACCCGGTTAGTGCTTAACGCCTCCCCGGGAGCCGAAACTCCGCTGGGTCGGGTGCCGGATCGGAACAGCCACCCGCGGCAGGACTTCGCGCGATCTTATCCGAACCTGCCGCAGGGACGAGGCAAAGGAGTACGGCACTCCCGCCCCGATTCCACCGCCCCTTCCTCCTCCTCCTCCATATCGACCTCGGCAGAATCCTCGGCCGCCATAATCTCAGACTCCTGAGAGAACGCCGAGGAGACGCCAGAGGCAGGACCAGAAAACTCATAAGGTCAAGAGGAGCCAGGGGAAAACATCGCCCTGCGGGAGGAACCCGCGCCAGGTCGCCGAAGTCGCCCGAGAGGAACCTGCCGCAACAGGCTTCCCCGGCAACCCAGACTGGCTGCCAGGGCCGAGGTATCCCCGAACTGGTCGGCGCTTCAGGGCGACCGCCAGTCGGGACACCAGGCAATGACAGGGCAAACCTGTATATCCGGGCACCAGGCACCTGTGACAGACCAGCGATAAAGCCAGGTCGCCACCAGACGCCGAGGGCATGCCATCACCAGGGCCGGCCAGGATCAAGCCGCCTCGGGAGAGCGCTGCTCTCCGAGCCGGCTCGGGCCGCAGCCAACCCCCCAGATGTGTCAGCCCCGCCCGACGCATCGGGCGCTGAGCTCCTTTACGGAACCCCGCTTAACGCCAGATCAATCAGGGACTTGACTGGCGACATCTGCTCCTGGAAAAAAAACGGTAATCGAATCAACAGGAACACTTTTTACAGGTGCTGAATCAAGAGGGGGGGTGGCGGGTACAGAGACGGAAGCAGTAGGAGATGCAGAAGGGGCATGAGTGCGTGAAGACGAAGCCGCCTTTGGTCAGCTTTAGCTTTTTGGGAGCCGGCTCCGCGTGGGAAGCGGCTCCCGTGGACCCCTTTTTTTTACTATGGGAGCGCTTGGACGGGGGATCCTGTGCCCAGAGATCACCCCCCGCCCGAAGCAGGTTGCTGTAAAACAGCGTGTCTATCCGCCTCGCCCGAATGGCATGGGGCGAGAACATGGCACATGCCGCACACCCCTCTTCCTCATGTTCCTTCTGCACTAAACAGCGTAAGCAGACCTCGTGGGAATCCCGTACGGGAATTGCAGCAAGGCACGAAGTACAGGGTTTAAACTGCAACAAGTAAAAAACCTGTGCAGCAATCTACCCTATACCCACATACAAATACATGTAAAAAGATGCATGGGCGACACAACTAATGAAAACAAGCGAGCATGCAGTTGACAACCTAGTACACACTGCAGCATAACTAACAATTCACGGTTTTTAGCGTAATATAGAAAATCCTGAGCAGTAGACACGCCCTGCGCATACAAAGATACAAATAAAAACCACGAAAACCACCTGTAACATTGAAAACCACATGGGAAACCAATGAACAGGAAGGCTAATGAAGGGACCTGTCCGCCATCTTGACACGCACTAGCGAGCCGACGGCGACAGGTACCAAGTTACAACGAAATTATGAATGAAAAATTCAGAAAAAACCTCCAATTCGCCCATGCAGGGAAAAAGAGAACCATACATACAGTTGCAGTTTCTGAAACACTCATAACTCTCTTAGTCGCAAGGAAAAACCTTCTGGTATGGACCCACGTCTTGTCGGTACAACGACAGCATGGAAAGTGAGGTACGAGGTTACGGTCTAGAGTTACCTGCTCTTGGCTGTAGGGGGCCGGAAGGCCCTGTAAGGGTGGTCTCACAAGACAAAAATGTAATTTTTAGAGTAAAATTGATATTTTATACTTATCCTGACTCATGCTCTTTTGCTTGTCTTCTTCTTCTTGCTAACATAGTGGAACACTTGTATCTCCTTATTTGAAGCTCCCTTCAAAATAAAATCACTAATTGGTACTCACCACGAGTAGCCTCCCTTTGTCTCCCTTGGCGGGAAAGGTGTCGCCACCTTCGGCCCATGTGCTTCACTCTCTCCTGATTTTGCGAGCCCAACACTTGGACTTACAGGGAAATCCAAAGTGTTATGTGGGGAGGATGGGAGGGCTAACCTCATGAGTCAGGATAAGTATAAAATATCAATTTTACTCTAAAAATTACATATTTTTCCTTATCCTGACTCATGCTCTTTTGCTTGTAGCATCCTACGGAACGGAGGTGGGAGTAACAGAATACTTTGGATTTATAATTAGTGATTTTGTATAGATATACTGTAATATCCCCTACGGGAACTTCATGAAGGCTTAGATTTAAGATGTTTCCTGTATAAAAACCATAGGTTATATAAAGCCATTAAAGGGGAATTACATTATGAATATATTGAACAATACATATAATATATATATATATATAGGTGACTCTGATAGAGGCACTGAGATAGAATATATCAAAAAGTATGTGCTTAAGGTTGAATAACTTAAGCTGAACATATATACATAGCCCTAAAACTCCGTAGAGTTATAAGCTAGATAAGTATGTATAAAATACATATTAATCTTGTGAGGATAATATTTTAACGCCTACGAGGGACTGTCAGTTGCTGAGCGAGGACCAGTGGTCCGAAATGGTGAATGCCAGAGACATCTTCTGTAGTGATGTCTCTCAGGTAGTGATTAGCAAATACCATGTTAGATTTCCAATAGCATCCTTCCATAATCGTGTTCAAGGAACAGTTACCGTGTAGGGCGAGGGTGGAGGCCAGTGCCCTGATCTCATGTGGATTTGATGCTGTTGGTGGGTCCAAGCCTGCTGCCTTGTAGGCACGGAGAATGACAGTCCTTATCCAAATAGATATTGTGGTCCGTGACACTTCTGTTTGATTCAGAGGCGATAAGGGATGAATAAACGTTTGAGAAATCTTCTCCTTGTTTTGGATCGTCGTAAAATAAACTTTGAGCTCTTACTGGACACAGTGATAGGTCTTGTGTATCTTCTGATCCGAGAATAGAGGATAGCGCCGGGATGTGGAATAATCTGTCTGGTTGACCTGGCAGTTGATTTTTTGCGATGAAATCCCATCTTAATCCGAGGTGCGCTGTGTTATGATTGTCATCAAACTGTATCCTCTCGTAATCCAGAGCGTGAATTTCAGACATTCTAGCTGCCGTGGCTAGAGATAGCAGAAACAGTGTTTCCTGTGAGAGAAATTCAAAAGTTGTCGATTCCAAAGGTTCATAGACCTCACTCGTGAGGTGTTGTAACACTACATTCAGATCCCAAGCTGGGGCGTGGAACTTCCGCTTTTGGTCCTCCAATCGGAATGCTCGTAGTAAGGCCAGTAACTCTGGAGATCTTGTCAATTTGACACCCGTTCTCATGGTGATTACAGAACTAAGCGCGGCAAGATATGTTGATATCGTTGAACCTTTTAAATGTTTGTTTTGGCGCAGGTAACACAAATAGTCTGCCACTTGAGGTTGTGAAGCCTCTCTTGCTGTAAACCCTTTCTTTGCTGCATAATTTTCGAAACTGTGCCACTTGTCGCCGCACAAGTTCACGAAGTTGAGTAACGTAAGGCAAGCGCGTGACTGCTTTTGCCGCCCTGGCAGAATATCCTCTCTTGTTTAAACACATTTGTATACAGTCCATAATGTAGTTGGAACATTGCTGGGTTCCGTGCACTTGTTTGTGTGAGGATGAATTAACAGGTTTGGCGCGCTTGGGTAGCTCCAGTGTTTGTTGACCGATTTCTTGAATTAGTATGGGAAACCACGTTCTGGCCGGCCAGTAGGGCTGCGACCAAAGTGAGTTGTAGGCTCTGTGTTTGTCTGATTTTCTGTAATACTTGAGGTATTATTGTTGGCGGCGGAAACGCGTGCACGCATTGAGGCCTTCCCATGATAGACTTAGAGCGTCCGTTGCCCAAGCTTGGGGGTCTGGGACTGGTGACACTAATGTCGGTAGCTGATTGTTGAATCGCGTGGCGAATAATAGGTCTATTAGCGGCTCCTAATTGCTTGATTATCTGTGCAAAAATTTCCCTGTTGATCATCCACTCTGTCGGTGATGGTAGATGAGGCCGAGAGAGAGCGTCTGCTAGTATATTTCTGGCTCGGGAATGTGCACTGCTCTGACATGTAGATTTAGATCTTGTATTAAATCAACAGTTGAAAGCTTAGGTTCAAAAGGTTCATCGATCTCGTTGAGCCTTGCTTGTTTATGTAGAACGCCACTGCCGAATTGTCTGTATGGATCATTAGGTGCATTTTGTAGAAATGTGCTCCAATGTAGAATGGCGTTGATTACAGCTTTCATTTCTAGACTGTTTATATGGAGTTTGCATTCTTGCTGATTCCATAATCCTGATATCGATGGTTGGTGGAGATGAGCTCCCCAACCTTGGAGGACGCTGCCTACATACAGATGGGTTTTGTATTCCTGCTCTACTAAACAAATCCCTTCGCAGACATTCGATTTCTTGGTCCACCATAGTAGATGAGGTCTGAGATGTTTCGTAGACTGAATGGTTGTACATCGTTGAGATGTGCGTTGATGAGGACCTGTAGGGGACGAACTGTAATCTGCCTGTGACAGTCATGTCTTGGGCTGGAATGAGAAGACCTAGTAGGCTCTGCCATTGTCGAGGTGGTAACGGAGAGAGTAGAGCTGGTGGAATGGTCTGTTGTATCTTGAGCCAACGGTCTTCTGGTACCATAATACGGTTGCGATTTGTGATGAATCAATACCTAGGAACTGCAGGTCTTGCGATGGTACTCAGGTCCCGACTTATGTGAAGTTTACTAACCAACCTAGTTGTGTTAGTAGCTTTATGATGTAATTTAACTGTAGTTTGAGACGCAGTGGATCTTGATCTACTTGTATCCCGTCGTCGAGGTAAAACGCACGCGCGTAGCCCTTTGACGCATGTAGAAATATGATAATCGGTTTCGTTATCCCTTGAATAGCCAGGGGCTGATGATATTCAATGGGAGTACTTTCCACTGGTAATGTAGCCCTTCTAGAGTAAATCGTAGGTATTTCCTGGAATGGGATGAATGGGATGTGCAGGTAGGCATCCTGTAGATCTATGCTGCCCATGTAGTCCATAGGACCTAATCATCTGGCGTAAACTGAGGTAAATGTATCATCGCGAAACTCTCGGGTGGTTTTATGTAGATAATTCTTGTTGAAAAAGCTCATGTTGTAGATGAGTCTGTATTTCTCCGTGGAGTTTTCTTGGGAACTAGGAAAACTGGGGAGTAGAAACCTGGTTCGACGTTTGCGTGATCTATTACTTCTATGGCCTGTTTGGATAGGAGTGATGAAACAGCCTCTCTTATCTTTGGTAGTTGTTGCGCTTGTAAATCGAACTTGGGGGGTTTGATTGTCAGCGGAGGCTTGGCCTGTAGTGGGATACGAAATCCGTGTTGAAGAATGTTGGAGACGTAAGGGTCTTGCAATATTCCCCAGTTTTCCCAGTGTAGTTGGAGGCGTCCACCCACTTGAGCTGGCTGTACTGGAACGGCTGGGGGTGGAAGACTCCAGTCGCTCGAACCTGTGTTTCAGCCGTCTATAATTGGCGGAACCTCTGGGTGTCCTGCCTCTTCCTGATCCTCCTCTATAGTTGCCATATGGGCTAATTTAAAAGAATCTTTACCTCTAGAGCTGGCTATCTTCCTGTCTCTTGCTCTTTGTAGGCCCGTGAACTTAGATCTGCCTGAGTATCTTTGTGAAGTCTGATCTAATGACGCTGGCTAGTGTGTCCATCGATTTAATCATAAGGACTTCCCTGGAATCCTTAGAGACTTCCTTGGCTTACTTTGTCGATTTCTCCGTCAAAGATGGATGTTGTCTAACCAGGGGCTGTATAAAGTGGGGCTGTAAAGTTCTCCCCAATTACAGGAAGCGAGGAGGCCTTGACGACGAAGCTAAGGTCAGTGCTGCTGAAACAGATGTAAGATGATCCGTTAAAACTGCTGATCTTTCTTTTGCATAAGTAAGGCAGAATAAATCATTCTATCATCTTCCGTCATTGGAATCCCGAATCTAGTAATAAGAGTCTCATTGATCATCCTAGATCTATTTAACCCAAAGAACATACGTCTCGTCATGGTTTCTATATGAGCCAACTTGCGATCATCCATCTTGTAAATCTTGTTCTTTACATCGCTGATGATCTTATAGTTCTCATCGATGTCCTGGGCCTTGTAGAAGGAGTCCATGTTATGCGTGGAGAACTTCTTGGCATGAAAGTTGGGCAGATGTGGTGTCTGAACTTTCGTAGCTTTCTGGAAAGCTGCATCTAGATTCTGTGGCACTGCCGCAATCGGGTCGATCGGGGGTAAAGTGATTGCATCTGGATCGTCTTCCTTCATCAAATACGCCTGGCTGTATTGCCACTTTTAGATGGTGATGTGAGATCTAGGTTATTGACCATCCAATACCGTATCTGCATCAGAAAATATGATTCCTCCATCATCCCTCAATACCATCATCATTAACAAATTGTAGATGCTCTTCGGGACTGCATGTAGCTGTCTGTATATCTGATGAGGCTTGTGGCGATCTAGTTGACTTGTGCGCCGCTCTATGTGGAGATCTGACGGGTGATCGACCTGGTGATGAACGAAGTGGAGATCGTCTATGGGATGATCTTCTCGGAGACTTGTGAGGTGAATGTTGATAGCTTCGCGAAGCTCTTCTATAGTCCCTCGATGTTCTTCTAGATGATGAGGATCTGGAATCATATGTCCTTCGCGAATGCCTTCGCGAAGCTTCATTTGCGTCCGGTCCGGGGGATCGATGATATGACCTTCGCGAAGGCCTCCGTGATGTCTGATGGTCCGAGTCCATATCTAGAGATGAAATCGAAGATGGTGATGATCTATCGATCTAGGCCTTCGCGAAGGCTGTACATCTAGGTCCTTCGTCAAGGTAGTCCGGGACTTCCTTCGCGAAGGTGACATCGTCTTGGCTGCTACGTTGACGGGGGGTGCCTCTGGGGTGCTGTCTACGTTGGAGCCTTCGCGATGGCTCGGACCCTGCTTACGCAGTTTGTAGTGGTCCTCCATGATGTTCATAATCTGCCGCATCATGTCTTCTGGGATGATCTGTGACGAAGTCGTCGGCGTCTTTTCTGCGATGGGGTTCACATCAATAACGTCTGACGTCGGTGTAGAGGCATCAGGCTGCATGGTGATCTCTGCAGAAGTCACAGTCGCTGACACCGGTCGCTTCTTCTGCCGTAAGTCGGGGATGATTAACGGCTGATCATCGTAGAGGCCCAATTCTGCTGCTGGAACGATCTCGGCTGAGAAAGTTCTCGCTGTCTTCGTAGATTTCCCTTTGGAAGTCTGCGCTGCCCTGGGTGTCCTCAATCTGCGTTGAGACGACGATGAGGCCCTCTTAGACTTGGTCTGCAATGACGGGATGTCTGGGGAGGCCGGTCGTTTCTTCGAGGTAACGGACTGCGTCCCACGTTCCTCTACCGTAGGGGTCTCTAGCAGAACACCAGACGGGAGAGGGTCGATCGCTAGCAGCTGACTGGATGGAATATCTGGACTCTCTGCCATGTTTTGCCCTTGTTTGCGTGATCTATCTGCAGCACGCCTTAAGACGCAAAGATGATATTTATTAAATGCAGAATGAGATAAATTAATGCAGTAACTGCAACGGAATTAAACGCACACAGCGTAGAACAACTAGGGCATATTACATGTGGATCGGAGGCAGAAAAACGTAATCTACAAATCGTACAGATTTTCATCAACGTAAAGCTAGCTGAACAATCACGAATACACGTGAATAAACAGTAGAAATACGATAATTAATCAATACAAATAGTAAAGGATACTAGCTATACCTCTATAGTAACCTATGAGAGGTAAAACTAAGAGATTATCAAAGGATATGGTGTGTAAGGAGACACGAGGCGCTCTCACATCCTGCTCACTGGGCGAAGAAGGAGAGAGTGAAGCACATGGGACGAAGGTGGCGACACCTTTCCCGCCAAGGGAGACAAAGGGAGGCTACTCGTGGTGAGTACCAATTAGTGATTTTATTTTGAAGGGAGCTTCAAATAAGGAGATACAAGTGTTCCACTATGTTCGCAAGAAGAAGAAGACAAGCAAAAGAGCATGAGTCAGGATAAGGAAAAATCGTAGTTTTTGTTTTGTAAATATTTTATTCAAATATTGTTACAACTGTCGTAGGGAATTTAAATGGACGTTTAAATGCTTATAAGTACCCCAAGGAGGAATATATAAAAAAGAATTTCATATACAACCACGGAACAACACATTTTCAACGTTAATAATATGTCAAACTTCAACGTTGATTCCATGTCGAATATCTACGTCTAAAAAACTTTCATATACAACCTTTTTTCAACGTTGATAATAGGTCAAACTTCAACGTTGATTCCACGTCGAATATCTACGTCTAAAAAACTTTCATATACAACCTTTTTTCAACGTTGATAATAGGTCAAACTTCAACGTTGATTCCACGTCGGACATCTACGTCTAAAAAACTTTCATATTCAACCTATTTTCAATCTAATTTCAACGTTGAGGACCAACCTATTCTCAACGTTGAAACAACGTTGATGTGCCTGCTGGGTAGACAGTGTATAGGTGTCATGGCTGACCTGTGGACAGTGTATAGGTGTCATGGTTGACCAGACTATGGGCAGTGTATAGGTGTCATGGCTGACCTGACTATGGACAATGTATAGGTGTCATGGCTGACCTGACTATAGACAGTGTATAGGTGTCATGGCTGACCTGACTATAGACAGTGTATAGGTGTCATGGCTGACCTGACTGTGGACAGTGTATAGGTGTCATGGCTGACCTGATTATATAGTGTATAAGTGTCATGGCTGACCTATCTGTGGACAGTGTATAGGTGTCATGGCTGACCTATCTGTGGACAGTGTATAGGTGTCATGGTTGACCTGACTGTGGACAATGTATAGGTGTCATGGCTGACCTGACTATAGACAGTGTATAGGTGTCATGGCTGACCTGACTATAGACAGTGTATAGGTGTCATGGCTGACCTGTGGACAATGTATAGGTGTCATGGCTGACCTGACTATAGACAGTGTATAGGTGTCATGGCTGACCTGACTATGGACAGTGTATAGGTGTCATGGCTGACCTGACTATAGACAGTGTATAGGTGTCATGGCTGACCTGACTGTGACAGGTGGACAGGAGGTGTAGGTCGGCAGCGGTCAGCCAATCCCCAGCATCAACACACTGTATCAAGGCTGTGGTGATCTGACACAGGTGAGGCAGGAACTGAAATAAGTGGAAATGGCCTTGTTAGTTCCTGAGTTTGTTTCAGATAAAATACAAAAGACTGACAAAACTATCAACAAAATGACATGACTATGGTGAATACTTCACGTTGTGTCCAACATCATTTCAGTGACAACAAACTTCCTGACATTAGGATGGAGTTAAGCCTAATGTGTTGTCAACTAATGGATTGACTGATTGTTGTTTAACACCGCACTAAGCAATTAGAGGCCCAGATAAGCTGTGTATCCGGGTAAAATACGCATAGAAAATTTCCAAATACGCATTGAAAAATAATTGTTGCGGACCAATTCGCATTTAAACTGTTAGATCACGCAAAGAGTTTAAAACAAATGCGTCTGGAATATACTCATAAAAAAATCGCTAGCGTAATGAAAAAGATATCGATTGTTATCAAGTTGTACTGTAAGTTAGATTTTTTATGAAATCATTTCCCTTATATTGTTGGTTTTGATTGGGTATGACATAAGGCAGGACATACCTGCTTAGTAAACTTACTCAATGACACAATACTTAGGTGTGTAAAATGACTGAAATACGCACATATTTGAAAGCAGTGGGTAACGCGGAAATGAAATACCCACTCAACATTCATAATACCCCTCCAAACAAATACAGTGGGTACAGTACCCACATTAGCTAAATCTGATCTGGAGCTATGGCAATATTCCAGCTATATGGTGGTATCAACGAATTAGGTATGTTAATTGTAGATTACATGGTGCTGCCATTCAGCTAAATCCAAAATCCACCATGAGGCTTGAAATGCTGTACTTTTGCTATTACATCTCGACTGAGCACTGCATATGGTAATATCACAGCCTTATGATAGCTAATCAAGTAATGACAGGACAATCCAGTGATTGATATAATGAGCCAATTTCCATGTGGTCAGGGTATGGGGACACATTATCAGTTCACTGTGCCTGACCACTTGTTTCTTTAAACTGCCATTTACAACCACCATAGATTTTTGGGGACCAGCTCTACCCAGAATGCCATGATGCATCATTCACATGCATCATATGCAGTGACCATCTAATCCACATTCATGTGTGCTCTTCCAGATGCCCAGAGATCTTCTTGACTTATATGGGGTGGTGGGGTAGGCTAGTGGTTAAGGTGTTCACTCGTCGCGCCAAGACACGGGTTGGATTCCCCACAAAATTACCATAGCTGTACTAACAGACATTCAAACCTTCATATCTCACAAGAGTTCCTGAAAATTTGGTGAGTAAGTGAGTAAGTTTAGTATTATGCCACACTCACCAATATTCCAGCTATATGGCAGAGTCTATAATTAATCGTGTCTGGACCAGACAATCCAGTGATCAACAGCATAAGCATCGGCCTCACGCCAAATGGGATGCGATGACATGTGGCCGCAAAGTCAGCGAACGTGACCACCCGATCCCGTTAGTAAGCCCCTTACAACAAGCATCGGTTACTGAAGACCAATTCTAGCGGATTGTTTAGTCAAAACAATGTGCTGGTAAAACTGGTTAGTCAAGAGTGAGTGAGTGAGTATGGTTTTACGCCACTTTTAGCAATATTCCAGCAATATCACAGCCGTGGACACCAGAAGTGGGCTTCACACATTGTACCTTTGTGGGGAATCGAACCCGGGTCTTCGGGCGTGATGAGTGAACATCTTAACCACTAGGCTACCCAAATGCCCGTATAAGTCGAAAGTAGTGTGGAAACACGTTTTTTCCTTGTTCCTTCAGCTGAGGTGAAATGGGGTTTAACACGGGACTTTAGATTATTCCAATGACATGTTGCCATTACCACACATAGGTATGTAGCTGATCAGAAAATAAAGTAAACTATGTATAAATAGAACAGATGTACTTAACTGTTTCTTGTCAGGGCCTAGATTTTCGAAGCTCTCTTAGCTAAGATAGTCATAAGTTAATGTTATGGCACTTACAACTATTGTAGCTTAAGAGAGCTTCAAAAATCTAGGCCCTGGTCGCTTAATGGTATATTATAGTCAAAATACATATATTGAACTACGGTTTAAATGAACTAAAATTAGGTCCCTTTGATTTTATTACAACCAATGTTTACTGAACCACCTTTACGTGTCTTTTTGTAGATTAGAAAGCGGAGACTAGATAGTGGAGATTAGACAGCGGAGACTAGACAGTGGAGATTAGACAGGGGACTACACAACGGAGACATACCCACTGCAAAGCATGACTTTACCTTGAGCACTACTGGGATGACCTTGCGAGAGTATTTGACCTTGCTGACCTTCTCTAGACTGGGGATCATGGCAAGATGGTGGTCCTCCACTGCCCCATCTGTCACCTGCAAGGAAGATGTGGGTGAAGGGAAATATTCAAGGCTCAGTATTTATACAAAACATTTCAAGGTTGCACATCAGGTGAAGTCTGGAGCCAACAAGTAACCTATAGAGAACTGTATATGAACGTAGATGAGCCGATGTCACAGATAATTCTGCAGACTGTTCGCTTAAGTCGGCTTTAAAATTCGGGCTTATCTGCAGTCATATACGGTACATGTAAAAATACTGACACTCTTTTATCACCCAATCTCCTCACTACTTATAAAGCTTCTAACATAAAATACTGACTGACTCACTCACTAAGTGTGGTTTTACGCCGCTTTTAGCAATATCCCAGCAACATCACGGCGGGGACACCAGAAATGGGCTTCACACATTGTACCCATGTGGGGATTGAACCCGGTCTTCGCTGACGAAATAACGCTTTAACCACTAGGCGACCCCACCGCTTCTAAATATGTAATAATCAACTGCTTATTAATAGTTGCATATTTGACAAAAATGTTTGAGAGTTAATACCTAGTCTAAATTACTAATGTATTTTTGTGTGTTTACCGTAAATCATTAAATTAATACGAGCATTTTATTAATGCAAAGAAAGCGCCTGTACTCTTCCTGCATTATTATAATGACACATTTCAGTCTGACCATGGGTACTTTTGAGAACCCTAACAGGACAGGGCATTCTCCAACCATGCAGGATCATTTTTCGCGATCTTTGCTCACCTTTGAAATCACAGCTTCCAATCCAACTGGCATGAAGCAATCCACTTGATCAAACATGGCAGCGTAATCAAAACATCATCAGCTCATTTTCATTCATTGCTTAACAAGCTCAATTCAGGTATGCCATGCGCTTACAAGATAACGCGTGTACAAACGGCGAGAAGTCATCATCGAATCTCAGTTAAACTGGATTATTAACCTGGTCCTTACCACCCCTATCTTATTATGGATAATAATGATGGCGGGTCTCGCTAAAAATAACGGAGAATCTGCTGGGAGGTTTGATCCTGGAAGATTAACGTGGATGAGCGTAGTGCCATTACCAGATCAAATGGCTAACATGTTTGTCCCCAATGAGAAAAAAGCAGCGTTATTTTTACTAAAATATACTGATGTGCCAGACTCATGGATCAGTGTGATACAAGGTTCTACTCTTATTATTGAAGTATTTCTTGGAGATGCCCCTGTAGTAGATATAAACCTTCTGCTTGGGTAAAAAATGCGCTGGCATGATCACCATCAACAAAAACGTTGTCGATTTGCATACAACCGGGAAGAACCCCACCACAAATCTAAATATTATGATTTTTCAAAAGGATTTTATTGAACTCCAGGCCATTTATATATACGAAAACTCATCAGCTTAAAGTATATTCATCAAACATTGACTGAGGACCAATTAAATACTATTTTATAAAAAAGAGTATATATACAGAATGGGACTGTATTCGGTCGCGGGATGAAGTGGCAAAACCACTGGAAACCGTGAAGGCGGGTTCATTTCTGCGACAGATATGCGAGATCAAACAACAACTAGAACGTGAAAGCGATACTTTCGGTCTGCATTACAGAAAACATATCAAAGGGTCGTCAATTCCGTGGACCGGTGTTGACAACGCTCTGGTTTCAGTCAGCATGGGATTAGCGTAGCAGGTATCGGGTTATTATCCACCATCGTGGCGCAACCGCGGTGCTAGGCATGGAAATAACAGCCGGAGTGGCAGGTTGATGGGACTGACCCTTAAGTTCATATCTCGCAGACTGCAACGTAAAGCATTGAAACACGAATCGAAATTAGAATTCTAGCCTAAAGCCGAAGTTAAACACGATAGACGATCATATTTCCACTACGCTCACCGACTCTAAAATCTCTGAAGAAGAAGTGTTTCGTTTGGTGCTATCAGAAATCGTAAAATATCACAGAATGAAACAAGAGATTAGGACCAAGTCAAGTAAAACACCGTCATTTCGCGAAGACGAGAAAAAATAATTCATAGAACAAGGGAAGCCACAGGCCCGACAAGCCTTCATTACTTAAAATCAAACAAATCATAGGAGATTTACAATAAACTGTTTCGCAGACATCAACATAACGAGCCGGCCGGCCAGCTAACTCAGCGAGCTGTAGGTGAATAGCCGAGCCGAGACACACACACAGCCGCGACTCGCCCACAGCCGGGTGACCGGGGAACTGCCGAGAGCTGCGGTATGATTTTGCAGAAATCAACATAACGTAACCAGCCAGCCAGCCAGCCAGCCGGTCGGCTGTACAAGCTGAGTCGAGACACACACACACACACACACACACACACACAATTCGCGACTGCAGCCCACGCTCGCTTCAGTACTACCGAGATGACAGCCGAAGGCGACCGAGGGACTGCCCGAGCTGGCGCGGTATGATTTAGTGGAAATCAACATAGCGCGAGCCCAGTCAGCCAGCCAGCCTGTCGGCTGTACAAGCCGAAAGTCGACACACACACACAAGTGATTATTTCCTAAACTATTTGACCGATTTTTCGTGAAATTTTGCATGCACCTCGGCAGATGGTTACGCAGCTATAGCAAAACGGCATTGGGAGCACTCTCGATGACTTCATTAGATTAATTAAGACTTAATTTCGACAAAAAGTTGGACATTTTACCTTTTCCCGACCGTAACCCCATGCTCACTTAAAAGTAAATATTTCATAAACTATTCGACCGATTTTCATCAAATTTTGCGTGCACCTCAGTAGTAGTATACACTATGGGGCTACGGGATTAGGGACTTCCCAAGGGCTCAATTTTTAAATTGAGCCCTTCGGAGGGACCTGGTCCCGTAGCCCCATAGTGTATACTACTCTTTTCCCTCATAGCCGATTACAAACACTCACGACCAATAAAGGTGAAAATTCAAGATTACCCAATATTCTGAATCTCCACTCTCTCTGAGGATGCCAGGAACGACTGTTGCCATGGTGACATAACAGTTGGATCCTGAGCAGGAAGTCCTTTGAGGACTGTGGGATTGAGGAAGTCAGTACTGCTGGGAGTTGAGCGTCTGCCGGGACCCGTGTCTGTCGGAGCCTGGCTAGACAGTTCAATGACATGGTAACCAAGCTGGAATGCAAAGTAACCATAGTAACCATCAGACTCACAAGATCAAATTTGCTTACTTTCTATCCTCACTTAAAATAAGACAAATTATAATGAACACTTATTATAAATGGACAATGTTAGCGGCGCTAACAACTAATCTGATACAACTGGTCTCATCTTCACATAGATATTCAAACAAGGTCATCAAGATGGAACGACTTATACCACCCACACAACGTTGCTATGTCTGCTTGATCAATAAATTATGAGGAGGTGAGGTGAGGTGAGGTGAGGTGAGGTGAGGTGAGGTGAGGTGAGGTGAGGTGAAATGGGGTTAAACGTCGCGACTTAAGAATATTTCGGCCATATGACGTGCATGCGTGTGTATGTGTGGCTGATTGTACTAGCCCAGACTGAAGCTGGTTTTATAGTCGCGAGCGACTGAGATACCGCAAGAGTGACGCATGAATACCCCACTCAGTCACATTATACTGACTCGAGTCGACCAGTCCTTGTTGTTGTACACATTAATGCCGAGCGGCAGGCAGGGCCCAACAAGTTACCATATTTTACGCCTTTTAGTATGATGCGCTAGGGATTGAACCCGAGACCTTCCGGCTCTCCAATAAACCATGAACACACAACGACGACACTTAGAAAGTGGTCAAATGTAACATATGTTATACAGGAGTACACTTTCTCAGTGACGCATACAGAATCTAGTACTTTGTTAGGTTGAGTCCCTTCCAGGAATGAACCCTCACTCTCATTCAGGCAACTAATTGCCAGCACACAGTCAGCGATCTAACCCACTCAGCCACCACGGCTTTCTCACTTTCACTGACGGTTACCTGTCCAGTGTCGTTCTTTCCCCAGACCCACACCGTGTTCTCTGTATCCATGGCGATGTTGAACTCTCCACCAGATTTCACACATACAATATTGTGGTCATTAATCTTCGTCAACATTTCGTGGAATTTTCTGAAAAATGACACAAGTTAATGACAATCATCCTTCTTCATTACCAGAATAAAGGAAGGAACAAAACTAGACCCTCGACATTTTATCCTGAGTCTACTGCTACTAGAAGTAAGTCAAAGAACACACTATTCTTTCATCTACATATACAGTCTGTTGGGGTCAAAATGATACCCATGAATCACAATCTAACTCCAAATTGGTTCATGATCAAACTTTTCATTTCAGTGCAGAATGTAATGAAAACATCAGACCAACTCTGAAAAAGTTTCATAACGTTTGTCTCCAAAATAAAAGTTACATAACAAACTATCATCAGTTTGTTTTGATTTTCCGATGTGAAGTTTTCACGAGGGTAAAGTTATAGTAGTACTGTTGTAGGAACAGCCTCAAGGGCGGGAAACACGGGCAGCTTAGGATGTCAACATTTAGGGGTTGTATCAACATTTAGGGGTTGTATCAAAACTCTTCCAGACTGGAATCTGAGGAAATTCCTGATTCACTTTCACTACTCTCAGATTGTATGATGACTGGATGAATGGTGCCAGTTTTATTATCATGTTGACTCAAGCAGACTATAGTAAATCTGTCACAGAATGATTGACTAGATAGTAAATCTGTCACAGAATGATTGACTAGATAGTAAATCTGTCACAGAATGATTGACTAGATAGTAAATCTGTCACAGAATGATTGACTAGATAGTAAATCTGTCACAGAATGATTGACTAGATAGTAAATCTGTCACAGAATGATTGACTAGATATAAGAAAGAATCGCGTGTTGCTTAACTTACCTTGAGTAGTATAAAATATACAGCAACAGCTGATGTCTGTAATAACGAACATTCACATTGTTGCCACACTGATCATTGAAAGTTTCAACTGAACAGAGGTTTCTGTTTATTCACATACTGTGGCCCATTGGTTGAGCCTGTACATCAATGTGGCCCATTGGTTGAGCCTGTACATCAGTGTGGCCCATTGGTTGAACCTGTACATCAATGTGGCCCATTGGTTGACCTGTACATCAATGTGGCCCATTGGTTGAGCCTGTACATCAGTGTGGCCCATTGGTTGAACCTGTACATCAATGTGGCCCATTGGTTGAACTCTGTACATCAATGTGGCCCATTGGTTGAACCAGTACATCCATGTGGCCCATTGGTTGAACCTGTACATCAATGTGGCCCATTGGATGAACCTGTACATCAATGTGGCCCATT